>NW_027438433.1:0-108189 GCF_000715075.1 Nicotiana tabacum | reverse complement strand
CTGGGCCATCAAATACGACCTAAGGAACCATAGAGATCGCCCTGTCATGACAGTTCTTCATTGTTTTGCTTTTAACGGCCAAAAAACTCAAATTTCGCCAGATTGCCATATTTTCATGTGCTATCCTTCCGAATGGGTCCGGGACCCCAGACCCCAATCGCGTAAAAGGTTTTCGGGCCATCAAATACGAGCTAAGGTACCATAGTCACCTCCCGCCATGACACTTCCTCTTGTTTTTGCATTTTACAGCCAAACAAACTAGAATTCCGCCCGATTCCCATATTTTCGTGTGCTATATCCCGTGCTATCCTAGTGGGCAGTGCCCCCCGGACCCAGTTCGCCTAAAAATTTCCCTGGCCATCAAATACGACCTAAGGAACCATAGTCACCGCTTTCCATGAGCGTTATTTCTTTTTTGCATTTTGCAGCCAAAAAACTAGAATTCCGCCTGATTCCCATATTTTCATGTACTACAGCCCACGCCTTCCGAATGGGTCCGGGCCCCCGGACCCCGGTCGCCTAAAATTTTTTCGGGCCATCAAATACGACCTGAGAAACTATCCGTTTCCCATATTCTTGTGTGTGCCCACGCCCTATGAGTGGACCCAGGCCCCCCAGACCCCGATCGCCTAAATTTTTTTTGGGCTATCAAATACGACCTAATGAACTATAGTCACCGCCCCGCCATGACCGTTTCTCATTTTTTTGCTTTTTACGGCCAAAAAACTAGAATTTCGCCGGATTCCCATATTTTCGTGTGCAGCCCATGCCTTCCGAATGGGTCCGGACCCTGATCCCCTAAAAATCTTTTGAGCCATAAAATACGACCTCAGGAACCATAGTCATCGCCCCGCCATGACTATTTCTCATTGTTTTGCGTTTTACGGGCAAAAAACTAGAATTTTGCCCGATTCTCTTTTTTCGTGTGCTACACGCCTTCTGAGTGGGTCAGGGTCCCGCCCCAATCACCTAAAAAAATTTTGGGCCATTAAATACGACCTAAGAAACCATAGACATCACCCCGCCATGACCGTTCCTCGATTTTTTGCTTTTTACGGCTAAAAAACTAGAATTCTCCTGGTTGCCATATTTTCGTATGTTATAGCCCATACCTTCCGAATGGGTCCGGGCCCTCCGGACCCTGATCGCGTAAAAACTTTTCGGGCCATCAAATACTAGCTAAGGTACCATAGTCACCGCCCTCCATGATAGTTCCACTTTTTTTGCATTTTACCATCGATAAAACTAGAATTCCGCCCGATTCCCATATTTTCGTGTGCTATAGCCCACGCTTTCCTAGTGGGTAGTGCCCCCGGACCCGGTTCGCCTTAAATTTATCTGGGATATCAAGTACGACCTAAGGTACCATAGTCACCACCCCACCATGACCGTTCCTTATCGCCTTCCGAGTGTGCCGGGCCTCGGTGACCCGGATCGCCTTAAAGTTTTCCGGGCCAGCAAATACAACCTTAGGAACCAAAGTCACCCCCTGCCATGAGCGTTCTTCCTTTTTTGCAATTTACGGCCAAAAAACTAGAATTTCGCCTGATTGCAATATTTCGTGTGCTATAGCCCACGCCTTGCGAATGGGTCTGGGCCCCCCGAACCCGGATCGCCTAAAACTTTTTCGGGCCATTAAATACGACCTAAGGAACAATAGCCACTGCCCCACCATGACCGTTCCTCGTTGTTTTGCTTTTTACGGCCAAAAAACTAGAATTTCGCCCGATTGCCATATTTTCGTGTGCTAGCCCACGCCTTCCGAATGGGTCCGGGCACCCCGGACCCCGATCGCCTAAAAAATTTTTGGTCCATCAAATACGACCTAAGAAACCATAGTCACCGCCCCGCCATGATCGTTCCTCGTTGTTTTGCTTTTTACGACCAAACAACTAGAATTCCGCCCGATTCCCATATTTTTGTGTCGCCTTCCGAGTGTGCCTGGCCTCGGAGAGCCAGATTGCCTAAAATTTTTCCAGGCCATCAAATATGACCTAAGGAACCATAGACACCGCCCCGCCATGAACGTTCCTCGTTGTTTTTTCTTTTTGCGGCAAAAAGACTAGAATTTCGCCTGATTGCCATATTTTCGTGTGCTATATCCCACGCCTTTTGAATGGGTCCGGATCCCCCGGACCGCGATCGCCTAAAACATTTTCGGGCCATCAAATACGAGCTAAGGTACCATAGTCACCGCCCGCCATGACAGTTCCTCTTTTTTTGCCGTTTACGGCCAAAAAAACTAGAATTCCACGTGATTCCCTTATTTTCGTGTGCTATAGCCCACGCCTTCCCAGTGGGCAGTGCCCCCTGGACCCAGTTCGCCTAAAATTTATCCGGAAAGTCATATAGGACCTAAGGTACTATAGTCACCGCCCCACCATGACCGTTCCTTGTTGTTTTGATTTTTTTGACAAACAAACTAGAATTCCGCTCAATTCGCATATTTTCGTGTCGCCTTCCGAGTGTGCCGGGCCTAGGTGACCCGGATCTCCTAAAATTTTCCGGGCCATCAAAAACGACCTTAGGATCCATAGTCACCCGCTTCCATGAGCGTTCTTCCTTTTTTGCTTTTTCCGGCCAAAAAATAAGAATTTCGCCCGATTGCTATATTTTCGTGTGCTATAGCCCACGCCTTCCGAATGGGTCCGGGTCCTCCGTAGCCGGATGGCCTAAAATTTTTCTGGGCCATCAAATACGACCTAAGGAACCATAGTCACCGCTTTCCATGAGCGTACTTCCTTGTTTGCATTAGAGTCCAAAAAACTAGAATTCCGCTTGATTCCCAGATTTTCATGTGCTATAACCCACGCCTTCCGAATGGGTCCGGGACCCCCGGACCCCGATCGCCTAAAATTTTTCCGGGCCATCAATTACGACCTAAGGAACCATAACCCCCGCCCCGCCCTGACCGTTCTTCGTTCTTTTGCTTATTAGGGCCATCAAATACGACCTGAGAAACTATCTGTTTCCCATATTCTTGTGTGCGCCCACGCCCTATGAGTGGACCCAGGCCCCCCAGACCCCGATCGCCTAAAATTTTTTTGGGCCATCAAATACGACCTAATGAACTATAGTCACCGCCCCGCCATGACCGTTTCTCATTTTTTTGCTTTTTACGGCCAAAAAACTAGAATTCCGCCCGATTCCCATATTTTCGTGTGCAGCCCATGCCTTCCGAATGGGTCCGGACCCTGATCCCCTAAAAATATTTTGAGCCATAAAATACGACCTCAGGAACCATAGTCATCGCCCCGCCATGACTATTTCTCATTGTTTTGCGTTTTACGGCCAAAAAACTAGAATTTTGCCCGATTCTCTTTTTTCGTGTGCTACACGCCTTCTGAGTGGGTCAGGGTCCCGCCCCAATCCCCTAAAAAGTTTTTGGGCCGTTAAATACGACCTAAGAAACCATAGACATCACCCCGCCATGACCGTTCCTTGGTATTTTGCTTTTTACGGCTAAAAAACTAGAATTCTCCTGGTTGCCATATTTTCGTATGTTATAGCCCATGCCTTCCGAATGGGTCCGGGCCCCCCGGACCCTGATCGCGTAAAAACTTTTCGGGCCATCAAATACTAGCTAAGGTACCATAGTCACCGCCCTCCATGATAGTTCCACTTTTCTTGCATTTTACCATCGATAAAACTAGAATTCCGCCCGATTCCCATATTTTCGTGTGCTATAGCCCACGCTTTCCTAGTGGGCAGTGCCCCCCGGACCCGGTTCGCCTTAAATTTATCTGGGATATCAAGTATGACCTAAGGTACCATAGTCACCACCCCACCATGACCGTTCCTTGTCGCCTTCCGAGTGTGCCGGGCCTCGGTGACCCGGATCGCCTTAAAGTTTTTCGGGCCAGCAAATACAACCTTAGGAACCAAAGTCACCCCCTGCCATGAGCGTTCTTCCTTTTTTGCAATTTACGGCCAAAAAACTAGAATTTCGCCTGATTGCCATATTTCGTGTGCTATAGCCCACGCCTTGCGAATGGGTCCGGGCCCCCCGAACCCGGATCGCCTAAAACTTTTTCGGGCCGTCAAATACGACATAAGGAACAATAGCCACTGCCCCGCCATGACCGTTCCTCGTTGTTTTGCTTTTTACGGCCAAAAAACTAGAATTTCGCCCGATTGCCATATTTTCGTGTGCTAGCCCACGCCTTCCGAATGGGTTCGGGCACCCCGGACCCCGATCGCCTAAAAAATTTTTGCTCCATCAAATACGACCTAAGAAACCATAGTCACCGCCCCGCCATGATCGTTCCTCGTTGTTTTGCTTTTTACGACCAAACAACTAGAATTCCGCCCGATTCCCATATTTTCGTGTCGCCTTCCGAGTGTGCCTGGCCTCGGAGAGCCAGATCGCTTAAAATTTTTCCAGGCCATCAAATACGACCTAAGGAACCATAGACACCGCCCCACCATAAACGTTCCTCGTGTTTTTTCTTTTTGCGGCAAAAAGACTAGAATTTTGCCTGATTGCCATATTTTCGTGTGCTATATCCCACGCCTTCTGAATGGGACCGGATCCCCCGGACCGCGATCGCCTAAAACATTTTCGGGCCATCAAATACGAGCTAAGGTACCATAGTCACCGCCCGCCATGACAGTTCCTCTTTTTTTGCCATTTACGGCCAAAACAACTAGAATTCCACGTGATTCCCTTATTTTCGTGTGCTATAGCCCACGCCTTCCCAGTGGGCAGTGCACCCTGGACCCGGTTCGCCTAAAATTTATCCGGGAAGTCATATAGAACCTAAGGTACCATAGACACCGCCCCACCATGACCGTTCCTTGTTGTTTTGATTTTTTTGACAAACAAACTAGAATTCCGCTCAATTCGCATATTTTCGTGTCGCCTTCCGAGTGTGCCGGGCCTAGGTGACCCGGATCTCCTAAAATTTTCCGGGCCATCAAAAACGACCTTAGGATCCATAGTCACCCGCTTCCATGAGCGTTCTTCCTTTTTTGCATTTTCCGGCCAAAAAACAAGAATTTCGCCCGATTGCCATATTTTCGTGTGCTATAGCCCACGCCTTCCGAATGGGTCCGGGTCCCCCGTAGCCGGATGGCCTAAAATTTTTCTGGGCCATCAAATACGACCTAAGGAACCATAGTCACCGCTTTCCATGAGCGTTCTTCCTTGTTTGCATTAGAGTCCAAAAAACTAGAATTCCGCTTGATTCCCAGATTTTCGTGTGCTATAACCCACGCCTTCCGAATGGGTCCGGGACCCCCGGACCCCGATCGCCTAAAATTTTTCCGGGCCATCAATTACGACCTAAGGAACCATAACCCCCGCCCCGCCCTGACCGTTCCTCGTTCTTTTGCTTATTACGGCCAAAAAACTAGAATACTGCCCGTTTCCCATATTCTTGTGTGCGCCCACGCCCTATGAGTGGACCCAGGCCCCCCAGACCCCGATCGACTAAAATTTTTTTGGGCCATCAAATACGACCTAATGAACTATAGTCACCGCCCCGCCATGACCGTTTCTCATTTTTTTGCTTTTTACGGCCAAAAAACTAGAATTCCGCCCGATTCCCATATTTTCGTGTGCAGCCCATGCCTTCCGAATGGGTCCGGACCCTGATCCCCTAAAAATATTTTGAGCCATAAAATACAACCTCAGGAACCATAGTCATCGCCCCGCCATGACTATTTCTCATTATTTTGCGTTTTACGGCCATAAAACTAGAATTTTGCCCGATTCTCTTTTTTCGTGTGCTACACGCCTTCTGAGTGGGTCAGGGTCCCGCCCCAATCGCCAAAAAAGTTTTTGGGCCATTAAATACAACCTAAGAAACCCTAGACATCACCCCGCCATGACCGTTCCTCGGTTTTTTGCTTTTTACGGCTAAAAAACTAGAATTCTCCTGGTTGCCATATTTTTGTATGTTATAGCCCATGCCTTCCGAATGGGTCCGGGCCCCCCGGACCCTGATCGCGTAAAAACTTTTCGGGCCATCAAATACTAGCTAAGGTACCATAGTCACCGCCCTCCATGATAGTTCCACTTTTCTTGCATTTTACCATCGATAAAACTAGAATTCCGCCCAATTCCCATATTTTCGTGTGCTATAGCCCATGCTTTCCTAGTGGGCAGTGCCCCCCGGACCCGGTTCACCTTAAATTTATCTGGGATATCAAGTACGACCTAAGGTACCATAGTCACCACCCCACCATGACCGTTCCTTGTCGCCTTCCGAGTGTGCCGGGCCTCGGTGACCCGGATCGCCTCAAAGTTTTCCGGGCCAGCAAATACAACCTTAGGAATCAAAGTCACCCCCTGCCATGAGCGTTCTTCCTTTTTTGCAATTTACGGCCAAAAACTAGAATTTCGCCTGATTGCCATATTTCGTGTGCTATAGCCCATGCCTTGCGAATGGGTCCGGGCCCCCCGAACCCGGATCGCCAAAAAATTTTTCGGGCCATCAAATACGACCTAACGAACAATAGCCACTGCCCCGCCATGACCGTTCCTCGTTGTTTTGCTTTTTACGGCCAAAAAACTAGAATTTCGCCCGATTGCCATATTTTCGTGTGCTAGCCCACGCCTTCCGAATGGGTCCGGGCACCCCGGACCCCGATCGCCTAAAAAATTTTTGGTCCATCAAATACGACCTAAGAAACCATAGTCACCGCCCCGCCATGATCGTTCCTCGTTGTTTTGCTTTTTACGACCAAACAACTAGAATTCCGCCCGATTCCCATATTTTCGTGTCGCCTTCCGAGTGTGCCTGGCCTCGGAGAGCCAGATCGCCTAAATATTTTTCAGGCCATCAAATACGACCTAAGGAACCATAGACACCGTCCCACTATGAACGTTCCTCGTTTTTTTTCTTTTTGCGGCAAAAAGACTAGAATTTCTCCTGATTGCCATATTTTCGTGTGCTATATCCCACGCCTTTTGAATGGGTCCGGATCCCCCGGACCGCGATCGCCTAAAACATTTTCGGGCCATCAAATATGAGCTAAGGTACCATAGTCACCGCCCGCCATGACAGTTCCTCTTTTTTTGCCGTTTACGGCCAAAAAAACTAGAATTCCACGTGATTCCCTTATTTTCGTGTGCTATAGCCCACGCCTTCCCAGTGGGCAGTGCCTCCTGGACCCGGTTCGCCTGAAATTTATCCGGAAAGTCATATAGGACCTAAGGTACCATAGTCACCGCCCCACCATGACCGTTCCTTGTTGTTTTGATTTTTTTGACAAAAAAACTAGAATTTCACTCAATTCGCATATTTTCGTGTCGCCTTCCGAGTATGCCGGGCCTAGGTGACCCGGATCTCCTAAAATTTTCCGGGCCATCAAAAATGACCTTAGGATCCATAGTCACCCGCTTCCATGAGCGTTCTTCCTTTTTTGCATTTTCCGGCCAAAAAACAAGAATTTCGCCCGATTGCCATATTTTCGTGTGCTATAGCCCACGCCTTCCGAATGGGTCCGGGTCCCCCGTAGCCGGATGGCCTAAAATTTTTCTGGGCCATCAAATACGACCTAAGGAACCATAGTCACCGCTTTCCATGAGCGTTCTTCCTTTTTTGCATTAGAGTCCAAAAAACTAGAATTCTGCTTGATTCCCAGATTTTCGTGTGCTATAACCCACGCCTTCCGAATGGGTCCGGGACCCCCGGACCCCGATCACCTAAAATTTTTCCGGGCCATCAATTACGACCTAAGGAACCATAACCCCCGCCCCGCCCTGACCGTTCCTCGTTCTTTTGCTTATTACGGCCAAAAAACTAGAATACTGCCTGTTTCCCATATTCTTGTGTGCGCCCAAGCCCTATGAGTGGACCCAGGCCCCCCAGACCCCGATCGCCTAAAAATTTTTTGGTCCATCAAATACGACCTAATGAACTATAGTCACCGCCCCGCCATGACCGTTTCTCATTTTTTTGCTTTTTACGGCCAAAAAACTAGAATTTTTCCCGATTGCCATATTTTCGTGTGCTATATAGCCCACGCCTTCCGAATGGATCCGGGACCCCCGGGCCCCGATCGCCTAAAAATTTTTTAGGCCATCAAATACGACCTCAGGAATCATAGTCACCGCCCTGCCATAACTGTTTCTCGTTGTTTTGCGTTTTACGGCCAAAAATTAGAATTTTGCCCGATTCCCATTTTTTGTGTGCTATAGCCCACGCCTTTCGAGTGGGTTAGGGTCCCTCTCCAATCGCCTAAAATTTTTTAGGGCCATCAAATACGACCTAAGGAACCATAGTCACCACCCCGCCATGACCGTTCCTCGTTGTTTTGCTTTTTACGACCAAACAACTAGAATTCCGCCCGATTCCTATATTTTCGTGTCGCCTTCCGAGTGTGCTAGGCATCGGAAACCCGGATCGCCTAAAAGTTTTTTGGGCCATCAAATACGACCTAAGGAACAGTAGACATCGCCCCGCCATGACCCTTTGCACGTGTTTTTTCCTTTTACGGCCAAAAAACTAAAATTTCGCCCGATTGCCATATTTTCGTGTGCTATTGCCCCAGATTTCCTAGTGGGCAGTTCCCGTCGGAGCCGGTTCGCCTAAAAATTTTCCAGGCTATCAAATACGACCTAAGGAACCATAGTCACTGCTTGCCATGAGCGTTCTTCCTTTTTTGCATTTTGCGGCCAAAAAACTAGAATTCCGCCTGATTCCCATATTTTCGTGTGCTATAGCCCACGCCTTCTGAATGGGTCCTGGCCACCCGGACCCCGATCGCCTAAAATTTTTCCGGGCCATCAAATACGACCTAAAGAACCATAGCCACTACCCCGCCATGACTGTTCTTGGTTTTTTTGCTTTTTACAGCAAAATAACTAGAATTCCACCATATTCCCATATTTTTGTGTTGCCTTCCGAGTGTGCCGCGCCTCGGTTACCCGGATCGCCTAAAACTTTTCTGGGCCATCAAATACGACCTAAGGAACCGTAGAAATTGCCCTGCCATGACCTTTCTTCATTGTTTTGCTTTCTACGGCCAAAAAAACTAGAATTTCGCCAGATTGCCATATTTTCGTGTGCTATCCTTCCTAATGGGTCCGGGACCCCGGACCCCGATCGCGTAAAAACTTTTTCGGCCATAAAATACGAGCTAAGGTACCATAGTCACCTCCCGCCATGACAGTTCCTCTTTTGTTTGCGTTTTACAACCAAAAAAACTAGAATTCCGCCCGATTCCCATATTTTCATTTGCTATAACCCACGCTATCCTAGTGGGCAGTGCCCCCCGGACCCAGTTCGCCTAAATATTTTTCTGGCCATCAAATGCGACCTAAGGAACCATAGTCACCGCTTTCCATGAGCGTTCTTCCTTTTTTGCATTTTGCAGCAAAAAAACTAGAATTCCGCCTGATTCCCATATTTTCATGTGGTACAGCCCACGCCTTCGGAATGTGTCCGGGCCCCTCGGACCCCGATCGTCTAAAATTTTTCCGGGCCATCAAATACGACCTGAGAAACCATAGACACCGCCCCGCCATGAACTTTCCTCATTTTTTTGCTTTTTGCGCCAAAAAAACTAGAATTTCGCCTGATTGCCATATTTTCGTGTGCTATATCCCACGCCTTCCGAATGGGTCCGGGCCCCCGGACTGCGATCGCCTAAAACATTTTCGGGCCATCAAATAAGAGCTAAGGTACCATAGTCACCGCCCGCCATGACAGTTCCTATTTTTTTGCCGTTTACTGCCAAAAAAACTAGAATTCCGCCTGATTCCCTTATTTTCGTGTGCTGTAGCCCACGCCTTCCCAGTGGGCAGTGCCCCCGGACCCGGTTCGCCTAAAATTTATCCGGGAAGTCATATAGGACCTAAGGTACCATAGTCACCACCCCACCATGACCGTTCCTTGTTGTTTTGATTTTTATGACAAAAAAACTAGAATTCCGCTCAATTCGCATATTTTTGTGTCGCCTTCCGAGTGTGCCGGGCCTCGGTGACCCGGATCTCCTAAAATTTTTCGGGCCATCAAATACGACCTTAGGATCCATAGTCACCCGCTTCCATGAGCGTTCTTCCTTTTTTGCATTTTTCGGCCAAAAAATAAGAATTTTGCCCAATTGCCATATTTTTGTGTGCTATAGCCCACGACTTCCGAATGGGTCCGGGTCCCCCGTAGCCGGATGGCCTAAAATTTTTCGGGCCATCAAATACGACCTAAGGAACAAGAGTCACCGCTTTCCATGAGCATTCTTCCATTTTTTGCATTTGAGTCCAAAAAACTAGAATTCCGCTTGATTCCCAGATTTTCGTGTGCTATAACCCACGCCTTCCGAATGGGTCCACGACCCCCGGACCTCGATCGCCTAAAATTTTTCCGGGCCATCAAATACGACCTAAGGAACCATAACCCCTGCCCCGCCATGACCATTCCTCATTCTTTTGCTTATTACGGCCAAAAAACTAGAATTCCGCCCGATTTCCATATTTTTGTGTGCTATAGCCCACGCCTTCCGAATGGACCCAGGCCCCCCAGACCCCGATTGCCTAAAATTTTTTTGGTCCATCAAATACGACCTAAGGAACCATAGACACCACCCCGCCATGAACTTTCCTCATTTTTTTGCTTTTTGTGGCAAAAAAACTAGAATTTCACCTGATTGCCATATTTTCGTGTGCTATATCCCACGCCTTCCGAATGGGTCCGGGCCCTCCTGGACTGCGATCACCTAAAATATTTTCGGGCCATCAAATACGAGCTAAGGTACTATAGTCACCGCCCGCCATGACCGTTCCTCTTTTTTTGCCGTTTACGGCCAAAAAAAACTAGAATTCCACCCGGTTCCCTTATTTTCGTGTGCTGTAGCCCACGCCTTCCCAGTGGGCAGTGCCCCCCGGACCCGGTTCGCCTAATATTTATCCGGGAAGTCATATAGGACCTAAGGTACCATAGTCACCACCCCACCATGACCGTTCCTTGTTGTTTTGATTTTTATGACAAAAAAACTAGAATTCCGCTCAATTCGCATATTTTTGTGTCGCCTTCTGAGTGTGCCGGGCCTTGGTGACCCTGATCCCCTAAAATTTTCCGGGCCATAAAATACGACCTTAGGATCCATAGTACCCCGCTTCCATGAGCGTTCTTCCTTTTTTGGATTTTCTGGCCAATAAACAAGAATTTTGCCCGATTGCCATATTTTCGTGTGCTATAGCCCAGCCTTCCGAATGGGTCCGGGTCCCCCGTAGCCGGATGGCCTAAATATTTTCCGGGTCATCAAATACGACCTAAGGAACCATAGTCACCGCTTGCCATGAGCGTTCTTCCTTTTTTGCATTTGAGTCCAAAAAACTAGAATTTCGCTTGATTCCCAGATTTTCGTGTGCTATAACCCACGCCATCCGAATGGGTCCGGGACCCCCGGACCCCGATCGCCTAAAATTTTTCCGGGCCATCAAATATGACCTAAGGAACCATAACCCCCGGCCCGCCATGACCGTTCCTCGTTCTTTTGCTTATTACGGCCAAAAAACTAGAATTTCACCCAATTCCCATATTTCTGTGTGGAATAGCCCACGCCTTCCGAGTGGACCCAGGCCCCCCAGACCTCGATCGCCTAAAATTTTTCTGGTCCATCAAATACGACCTAAGGAACCATAGACAGCGGGAACCCAGGACCCCGATCGCGTAAAATCCTTTTGGGCCATCAAATACTAGCTAAGGTACCATAGTCAACGCCCGCTCAATTTGCATATTTTTGCATATTTTCATGTCGCCTTCCGAGTGTGCCGGGCCTCGGTGACCTGGATCTCCTAAAATTTTCCGGGCCATCAAATACGACCTTAGGATCCATAGTCACCCGCTTCCATGAGCGTTCTTCCTCTTTTGCATTTTTCGGCCAAAAACCTAGAATTTCACCCGATTGCCATATTTTCGTGTGCTAGCCCACGCTTTCCAAATGGATCCGGGCCCCCTGAGCCGGATGGCGTAAAGTTTTTCCGGGCCATCAAATATGACCTAAGGAACCATAGTCACCGCTTTCCATGAGAGTTCTTCAATTTTTTCATTTCGCGGCAAAAAAACTAGAATTCCGCCTGATTCCCATATTTTCGTGTGCTATAGCCCACGCCTTCCGAATGGGTCCAGGCCTCCCGGACACCGATCGCCTAAAATATTTCCGGGCCATCAAATACGACCTAAGGAACCATAGCCTCCGCCCCGCCATGACCGTTCCTCGTTCTTTTGCTTATGACAGAAAAAAAACTAGAATTCCGCCTGATTCCCATATTTTCGTATGCTATTGCCCACGCCTTCCGAGTGAGACCCAGGCCCCCCGGACCCCGATCACCTAAAATATTTTTGGGCCATCAAATATGACCTAACGAACCATAGTCACCGCCCGCTATGACTGTTCTTCATTGTTTGCGTTTTACAGCTAAAAAACTAGAATTTCACCTGATTCCCATATTTTCGTGCTAAATAGCCCACGCCTTCCGAGTTGAACCGGGTCCCCCGGACCCCGATCGACTAAAAGATTTTCGGGCCATAAAATACGACCTCAGGAACCATAGTCACCACCCCTCCATGACCGTTCCTCGTTGTTTTGCGTTTTACGGCCAAAAAACTAGAATTCCGCATGATTTCCATATTTACGTGTGCTATAGCTCACTCCTTCCGAATGGGTCCAGGCCCCCGGACCCGGATCTCCTAAAATGATTTTGGGCCATCAAATACGACCTAATAAATCATAGTCACCGCCCCGCCATGGCCATTCCTCCTTGTTTTGCATTTTACGGACAATAAACTAGAATTTCGCCCGATTCCCATATTTTCGTGTGCTATGCCCACTCCTTACGAGTGGGTCCGGACCCCGATCGCCTAAAATTTATTTGGGCCATCAAATACGACCTAAGGAACCATAGACACCGCCCCGCCACGATCGTTCCTCGTTCTTTTGCTTATTACGGCCAAAAAACTAGAATTCCGCCTGATTCCCATATTTTCGTGTGCTATAGCCCACTCCTTCCAAGTGAGACCCAGGCCCCCCGGACCTCGAACGCCTAAAAATTTCCGGGCCATCAAATAGGAACAAAGGAACCATAGCCATCGCCCCACCATGACCGTTTCTCATTTTGTGTTTTACAACCAAAAAACTTGAATTCCGCCTGATTCCCATATTTTCGTGTGCTATATCCCATGCCTTCCGAGTGGGCCCGGGCCCACGAACTCGGATCGCCTTAAAATTTTCCGGGCCATCTAATAGGACCTAAGGAACCATAGCCACCGCCCGGCCATGACCGTTCCTCGTTGTTTTGCATTTTACGGCCAAAAAACTAGAATTCCGCTTGATTCCCATATTTTCGTGTGCTATAGCCCACTCCTTCCGAATGGGTCCGGGCCTCCGGACCCCGATCTCCTAAAATTATTTCGGGCCATCAAATACGACCTAAGAAACCATAGTCACTGCCCTGCCATGTCCATTCCTCGTTGTTTTGCATTTTTCGGACAATAAACTAGAATTCCGCCCTATTCCAATATTTTCGTGTGCTCTAGCCCACGCCTTCCGAGAGGTCCCGGGTCCCCCGAAACCGGATTGCCTAAAAAATTTCCAGGCCATCAAATACTACATAAGGAACCATAGTCACCGCCCCGCCATGGCCGTTCCTCGTTGTTTTGCATTTTACGGCCAAAAAACTAGAATTCCTCCCGATTCCCATATATTCGTGCGTTTCAGTCCACGCCTTCGGAGTGGGTCCGGGCCCGCCGGACCCCGATCGCCTAAAAATTTTCCGCGCTATCAAATACTAACTAAGGAACCATAGTCACCGCCCCACCATGACCGTTCCTTGTAGTTTTGCTTTATACAGCCAAAAATTAGAATTTCGCCTGATTGCCATATTTTCGTGTGCTATAGCCCACGCCTTCCAAGTGGGTCCAGGTCCCCGAACCCCGATCGCGTAAAAATTTTTCGAGCCATCAAATACAACCTAAGGAACCATAAGCACTGCCCTGCCATGGCCGTTCCTTGTTGTTTTGCGTTTTACGACCAAAAAACTAGAATTCCGCCCGATTCCCATATATTCGTGTTGTAGCCCACGCCTTTCGAGTGGGTTCGGGCCCCCCGGACCCTGATCGCCTAAACTATTTACGGGCTATCAAATACGACCTAAGGAAAAATAGTCACCGCCCCGCCATGGCCATTCCTCCTTGTTTTGCATTTTACGGACAATAAACTAGAATTTCGCCCGATTCCCATATTTTCGTGTGCTATGCCCACTCCTTACGAGTGGGTCCAGACCCCGATCGACTAAAATTTATTTGGGCCATCAAATACGACCTAAGGAACCATAGACACTGCCCCTCCATGATCGTTCCTCGTTCTTTTGCTTATTACGGCCAAAAAACTAGAATTCCGCCTGATTCCCATATTTTCGTGTGCTATAGCCCACTCCTTCCGAGTGAGACCCAGGCCCCCCGGACCTCGATCGCCTAAAACTTTTCCGGGCCATCAAATAGGAACAAAGGAACCATAGACATCGCCCCACCATGACCGTTCCTCATTTTGTGTTTTACAACCAAAAAACTTGAATTCCGCCTGATTCTCATATTTTCGTGTGCTATATCCCATGCCTTCCGAGTGGGCCCGGGCCCACGAACTCGGATCGCCTTAAAATTTTCTGGGCCATCTAATAGGACCTAAGGAACCATAGCCACCGCCCGGCCATGACCGTTCCTCGTTGTTTTGCATTTTACGGCCAAAAAACTAGAATTCCGCTTGATTCCCATATTTTCGTGTGCTATAGCCCACTCCTTCCGAATGGGTCCGTCCTCGTTCTTTTGCTTATTACGGCCAAAAAACTAGAATTCCGCCTGATTCCCATATTTTCGTGTGCTATAGCCCACTCCTTCTGAGTGAGACCCAGGCCCCCCGGACCTCGATCGCCTAAAAATTTTCCGGGCCATCAAATAGGAACAAAGGAACCATAGCCATCGCCCCACCATGACCGTTCCTCATTTTGTGTTTTACAACCAAAAAACTTGAATTCCGCCTGATTCTCATATTTTCGTATGCTATATCCCATGCCTTCCGAGTGGGCCCGGGCCCACGAACTCGGATCGCCTTAAAATTTTTTGGGCCATCTAATAGGACCTAAGGAACCATAGCCACCGCCCGGCCATGACCGTTCCTCGTTGTTTTGCATTTTACGGCCAAAAAACTAGAATTCCGCTTGATTCCCATATTTTCGTGTGCTATAGCCCACTCCTTCCGAATGGGTCCGGGCCCCCGGACCCCAATCTCCTAAAATTATTTCGGGCCATCAAATACGACCTAAGAAACCATAGTCACTGCCCCGCCATGGCCATTCCTCGTTGTTTTGCATTTTCAGGACAATAAACTAGAATTCCGCCCTATTCCAATATTTTCGTGTGCTCTAGCCCACGCCTTCCGAGTGGTCCCGGGTCCCCCGAAACCGGATTGCCTAAAAATTTCCAGGCCATCAAATACTACATAAGGAACCATAGTCACCGCCCCGCCATGGCCGTTCCTCGTTGTTTTGCATTTTACGGCCAAAAAACTAGAATTCCTCACGATTCCCATATATTCGTGCGTTTCAGTCCATGCCTTCCGAGTGGGTCCGGGCCCGCCGGACCCCGATCGCCTAAAAATTTTCCGCGCTATCAAATACTAACTATGGAACCATAGTCACCGCCCCACCATGACCGTTCCTTGTAGTTTTGCTTTATACGGCCAAAAATTAGAATTTCGCCCGTTTGCCATATTTTCATGTGCTATAGCCCACGCCTTCCAAGTGGGTCCAGGTCCCCGAACCCCGATTGCGTAAAATTTTTTCGAGCCATCAAATACAACCTAAGGAACCATAAGCACTGCCCTGCCATGGCCGTTCCTTGTTGTTTTGCGTTTTACGACCAAAAAACTAGAATTCCGCCCGATTCCCATATATTCGTGTTGTAGCCCACGCCTTCCGAGTGGGTTCGGGCCCCCCGGACCCTGATCGCCTAAAATATTTACGGGCTATCAAATACGACCTAAGAAAAAATAGTCACCTCCCCGCCATGTCAGTTCCTCGTTGTTTTGCTTTTTACGACCAAAAAACTAGAATTCCGCCCGATTCCCATATTTTTGTGTGCTCTATCCCACGCCTTCTGAGTGGGTCCGGGCACCTGGACCCCGATCGGCTAAAAATTTTTCGGGCTATCAAATTCGACCTAAGGAACCATAGTCACTGCCCCGCCATGGCTGTTCCTCATTGTTTTGCATTTTACGGCCAAAAAACTAGAATTCCGCCCTATTCCCATATATTCGTGTCCTATAGCCTACGCCTTCCGTGTGGGTCCGGGCCCTCGGAACCCGATCACCTAAAATTATTCTGGGCCATCAAATACGACCTAAGGAACCATAGTCACCACCCCACCATGGCCATTCCTCGTTGTTTTTTGTTTTACGTCCAAAAAACTAGAATTCCGCCCGATTCCCATATTTTTGTGTGCTATAAACAACGCCTTCCCAATGGGCAGTGCCCCCCAGATCCGGTTCACCTAAAATTTATCCGGGAAGTCATATAGGACCTAAGGTACCATAGTCACTGCCCCATCATGACCGTTCCTTGTTGTTTTGATTTTTACGATAAAAAAACTAGAATTTCGCCCGATTGCTATATTTTCGTATGCTAGCCCACGCTTTCCGAATGGGTCCGGGACCGCTGAGCCGGAGGGCGTAAAATTTTTCCGGGCCATCAAATACGACCTAAGGAACCATAGTCACCACTTTCCATGAGCATTCTTCCTTTTTTGCATTTTGCGGCCAAAAAACTAGAATTTCGCCTGATTCCCATATTTTCGTGTGCTATAGCTCACGCCTTCCGAATGGGTCAAGGACCCCCGGACCCCGATCGCCTAAAAATTTTCCGGGCCATCAAATATGACCTGAGGAATCATAGCTACCACCCCGCCATGACCGTTCCTCGTTATTTGGCTTATTATGGCCAAAAAACAAGAAGTCCGGCTGATTCCCATATTTTCGTGTGATATAGCCCACGCCTTCCGAGTGGGACCCAGGCCCCCGGGACCCCGATCGCGTAAAAATTTTTTGGGCCATCAAATACGACCTAAGGAACCATAGTTACCGCCCTCTATGACCGTTCTTCATTGTTTGGGTTTTACAGCAAACAAACTAGAATTTCACCAGATTCCCATATTTTCGTGTGCTATAT
Source organism: Nicotiana tabacum (assembly GCF_000715075.1). NCBI lineage: Eukaryota > Viridiplantae > Streptophyta > Magnoliopsida > Solanales > Solanaceae > Nicotiana > Nicotiana tabacum. The sequence continues at coordinate 91,025 of NW_027438433.1, read as the reverse complement.
AGCCCACGCCTTCCGAGTTGACCCGGGCCCCCCGAACCCCGATTGCCTAAAAGTTTTTTGGGGCATCAAATACGACCTTAGGAACCATAGTCACCGCCCCGCCATGACCGTTCCTCGTTGTTTTGCATTTTATGGCCAAAAACCTAGAATTCCGCCTGATTCACATATTTTCGTGTGCTATAGCTCACGCCTTCCGAATGGGTCTGAGCCCCCGGACCCCAATCTCCTAAAATTATTTCGGGCCATCAAATACGACCTAAGAAACCATAGTCATCGCCCCGCCATGGCCATTCCTCGTTGTTTTGCATTTTACGGACAAAAACTAGAATTTCGCCCGATTCCCATATTTTCGTGTGCTATAATAGCCCACTCCTTCCGAGTGGGTCCGGACCCCGATCGCCTAAAATTTATTTGGGCCATCAAATACTACCTAAGTAACCATAGTCACTGCCACGCCATGACTGTTCCTCGTTGTTTTGCTTTTTACGACAAAAAACTAGAATTCCGCCCGATTCCCATATTTTCGTGTGCTCTAGCCCACGCCTTTCCTAGTGGGCCCGGGTCCCCCGAAACTGGATTGCCTAAAAATTTTCCAAGCCATCAAATACAACCTAAGGAACCATAGTCACCGCCCCTCCATGGCCGTTCCTCGTTGTTTTGCATTTTACGGCCAAAAAACTAGAATTCCTCCCGATTCCCATATATTCGTATGCTATATCCCACGCCTTCCGAGTGGATTCGGGCCCCCTGGACCGCAATCGCCTAAAAATTTTTCGGGATATCAAATACGAACTAAGGAACCATATTCATCACCCCGCCATGACCGTTCCTTGTAGTTTTGCTTTATACGGCCAAAAACTAGAATTTCGCCGGATTGCCATATTTTCGTGTGCGCCCACGCCTTCCAAGTGGGTCCAGGCCCCCGAACCCCGATCGCCTGAAATTTTTCTGAGCCATCAAATACAACCTAAGGAACCATAGCCACTACCCTGCCATGGCCGTTCCTCGTTGTTTTGCGTTTTACCACCAAAACACTAGAATTCCGCCCGATTCCCATATATTTATGTGTTGTAGCCCATGCCTTCAGAGTGGGTCCGAGCCACCGGACCCTGATCGGTTAAAATTATTATGGGCCATCAAATACGACCTAAGAAACCATAGTCACCGCACCACCATGGCCGTTCCTCATTGTTTTGCGTTTTACGGACAAAAAACTAGTATTTCTCCCGATTCCCATATTTTTGTGTGCTGTAGCCCACTCCTTCTCTAAAATTATTCCGGGACATCAAATACGACCTAAGGAACCATAGACACCACCCTGGCATGGCCGTTCTTCATTGTTTTGTGTTTTAAGGACAAAAACTAGAATTTCGCCCGATTCCCATATATTCATGTGCTATAGCCCACGCCTTCCGAGTGGGTCTGGGCCCTCGGACCCCGATCGTCTAAAATTATTCTGGGCCATCAAATATGACCTAAGGAACCATAGTCACCGCCCCGCCATGGCCGTTCCTCGTTGTTTTGCGTTTTATGGCCAAAAAACTAGAATTCCGCCCGATTCCGTTATATTCGTGTGCGCCCACGCTTTCCAAATAGGTCCGGGCCCCTGCACCCCGATCACCTAAAAAATTTTCGGGCCATCACATAAGACCTAAGGAACTATAGTCAACGCCCCGCCATGACCGTTCATCATGTTTTTGTTTTTTACGGCCAAAAAACTAGAATTTCGCGCGATTGCCATATTTTCGTGAGCTATAGCCCATGCCTTTCGAGTGGGTCCGGACCCCGATCGCCTAAAATTATTATGGGCCATCAAATATGACCTAAGAAACCATAGTTACCGCCCCACCATGACCGTTCCTCGTTGTTTTGCTTTTTACGAACAAAAAACTAGAATTGCGCCCGATTCCCATATTTTCGTGTGCTCTAGCCTCGAGTGGGCCAGGGTCCCCCGAAACCGAATTGCCTAAAATTTTTTTGGGCCATCAAATACGACCTAAGGAACCATAGTCACCGCCCCGCCACAGGCGTTCCTCGTTGTTATGCGTTTTACGGCCAAAAAACTAGAATTCCGCCTGATTCCCATATATTGGTGTGTTGTGGCCCACACCTTCCGAGTGGGTCCGGGCCGCCCGGACCCCAATCGCCTAAAACATTTTTGGGCTATCAAATACGAACTAAGGAACAATAGTGACCGCCTCGCCATGAACGTTCCTCGTTGTTTTGCTTTTCACGGCCAAAAAACTAGAATTTCGCCTGATTACCATATTTTCGTGTGCTATAGACCACGCCTTCCAAGTGGGTCCGGGCCCCGAGAACCCGATCGCCTAAAATTTTTCCGAGCCTTCAAATACAAGCTAAGGAACCATAGTCACCGCCCTGCCAAGGCCGTTCCTCGTTGTTTTGCGTTTTACGACAAAAAAACTAGAATTTCGTCTGATTCCCATATATTCGTGTGTTGTACCCCACACCTTCCGAGTGGGTCTGGGCCCCTCGGACCCCGATCGCCTAAAAATTTTCCGTGTAGAATTTTGCCTGATTCCCATATTTTCGTGTGCTATAGCTCACGCCTTCCGAGTGGGTCCGCGCCCCCGGACCCCGATCGGTTAAAATTATTATGGGCCATCAAATACGACCTAAGAAACCATAGTCACCACACCGCCATGGCCATTCCTCATTGTTTTGCGTTTTACGGACAAAAAACTAGTATTTCTCCCGATTATCATATTTTTGTGTGCTAAAGCCCACTCCTTCTGAGTGGGTCCGGGACCCCAGACCCCAATCGCCTAAAATTATTATGGGCCATCAAATACGACCTAAGGAACCATAGTCACCGCCCTGCCATGGCCGTTCCTTGTTGTTTTGCATTTTACGGACAAAAAACTAGAATTCTGCCCGATTCCCATATATTCGTGTGCTATAGCCCACGCCTTCCGAGTTGGTCCGGGCCTCCCGGAACCCGAACGCCTAAAATTAATCTGGGCTATTAAATACGACCTAAGGAACCATAGCCACCGCCCCGCCATGGCCGTTCCTTGTTGTTTTGCATTTTATGGCCAAAAAACTAAAATTTCGCCCGATTCCCTTATATTCGTGTGCGTCCATGCTTTCCAAATGGGTCCGGGCCCCTGGACCCCGATCACCTAAAATTTTTTCGGGCTATCAAATAAGACCTAAGAAACTATAGTCAACGCCCGGCCATGACCGTTCCTCGTATTTTTGTTTTTTACGGCCAAAAAACTAGAATTTCGCGCGATTGCCATATTTTCGTGAGCTATAGCCCATGCCTTTCGAGTGGGTCCGGACCCTGATCGCCTAAAATTATTACGGGCCATCAAATATGACCTATGAAACCATAGTTACCGCCCCGCCATGACCGTTCCTCGTTGTTTTGCTTTCTACGACCAAAAAACTAGAATTGCGCCCGATTCCCATATTTTCGTGTGCTCTAGCCCACGCCTTTCGAGTGGGCCCGGGTCCCCCGAAACCGAATTGCCTAAAATTATTCCGGGCCATCAAATATGACCTAAGGAACCATAGTCACCTCCCCGCCATGGCCGTTCCTCGTTGTTTTGTGTTTTACGGCCAAAAAACTAGAATTCCACCCGATTCACATATATTCGTGTGCTATAGCCCACGCCTTCCGAGTGGGTCCGGGCCCCCCAGACCCCGATCGCCTAAAAATTTTCGGGCTATCAAATATGACCTAAGGAACCATATTCACTGCCCCACCACAGGCATTCCTCGTTGTTTTGCATTTTACGGCCGAAAAACTAGAATTTCGCCCGATTCCGATATATTTGTGTGTTGTGGCCCACACCTTCCGAGTGGGTCCGGGCCCCACGGACCCCGATCGCCTAAAAGGTTTTCGGGCTATCAAATAAAAACTAAGGAAAAATAGTCGCCGCCTCACCAAGACCGTTCCTCGTTGTTTTGCTTTTCACGGCCAAAAAACTAGAATTTCGCCCGATTACCATATTTTCGTGTGCTATTGCCCACGCCTTCCAAGTGGGTCTGGGCCCCCGAAACCCGATCGCCTAAAATTTTTTCGAGCCTTCAAATACAACCTAACGAACCATAGTCACCACCCTGCCATGGTCGTTCCTCGTTGTTTTGCGTTTTACGAAAAAAAACTAGAATTTTGCCCGATTCCCATAAATTTGTGTGTTGTAGCCCATGCCTTCCGAGTGGGTCCGGGCCCCCCGGACCCCGATCGCCTTAAATTTTTCCGGGCTATCAAATACGAACTAAGGAACAATAGCCACCGCCCTGCCATGGCCGTTCCTCGTTGATTTGCGTTTTACGACCAAAAAAGTAGAATTTTGCCCGATTCCAATATTTTCGTGTATTATAGCCCACGCCTTCCGAGTGGGTCCGCACCCCCAGACCCCAATTGCCTAAAATTATTATGGGCCATCAAATATGACCTAAGAAACCATAGTCACCGCACCGCTATGGCCGTTCCTCATTGTTTTGCGTTTTACGGATAAAAACTAGTATTTCTCCCGATTATCATATTTTTGTATGCTATAGCCCACTCCTTCCGAGTGGGTCCGGGATCCCGGACCCCGATCGCCTAAAATTATTTGGGCCATCAAATATGACCTAAAGAAAAATAGTCACTGCCCCGCCATGGCCGTTCCTTTTTGTTTTGTGTTTTACGGCCAAAAAACTAGAATTCCGCCTGATTTCCATATATTCGTGTGTTGTAGACCACGCCTTCCGAGAGGGTCCGGGCCCCCGGACCCCGATCGCCTAAAATTATTCTGGGCCATCAATTATGACCTAAGGAACCATAGACACTGCCCCGGCATGGCCGTTCCTCAATGTTTTGTGTTTTAAGGACAAAAAACTAGAATTCCGCCTGATTCCCATATATTCGTGTGCTATAGCCCACGCCTTCCGAGTGGGTCCGTGCTCTCAGACCCCGATCGCCTAAAATTATTCTGGGCCATCAAATACGACCTATGGAACCATAGTCACCATCCCTCCATGGCCGTTCCTCGTTGTTTTGCATTTTACGGCCAAAAAACTAGAATTCCGCCCGATTCCCATATATTCGTGTGCTATAGCCCACGCCTTCCGAGTGGGTCCGGGCCTCCCGGAACCCAATTGCCTAAAATTAATCCGGGCTATTAAATAAGATCTAAGGAACCATAGCCACCGCCTGGCCATGTCCGTTCCTCGTTGTTTTGTGTTTTACGGCCAAAAAACTAGAATTTCGACCGATTCCCTTATATTCGTGTGCGCCCACGCTTTCCAAATGGGTCTGGGCCCCTGGACCCCGATCGCCTAAAACTTTTCAGGCTATTAAATAAGACCTAAGGAACTATAGTCAACGCCCCGCCATGACCGTTCCTCGTGTTTTTGTTTTTTACAGCCAAAAAACTAGAATTTCGCGCGATTGCCATATTTTCGTGAGCTATAGCCCATGCCTTTCGAGTGGGTCCGGACCCCGATCTCCTAAAATTATTACGGGCCATCAAATATGACCTATGAAACCATAGTTACCGCCCCGCCATGACCGTTCCACGTTGTTTTGCTTTTTACGACCAAAAAATTAGAATTGCGCCCGATTCCCATATTTTCGTGTGCTCTAGCCCACGCCTTTCGAGTGGGCCCGGGTCCCCCGAAACCGAATTGCCTAAAATTATTCCGGGCTATCAAATATGACCTAAGGAACCATAGTCACCGCCCTGCCATGGGCGTTCCTCATTGTTTTGCATTTTACGGCCAAAAAACTAGAATTCCGCCCGATTCCCATATATTGGTGTGTTGTGGCCCTCGCCTTCCGATTGGGTCCTGGCCCCACGGATCCCGATCGCCTAAAACGTTTTCGGGATATCAAATGCGAATTAAGGAACAATAGCCACCGCCTAGCCATGACCGTTCCTCGTTGTTTTGCTTTTCACTGCCAAAAAACTAGAATTTCGCCCGATTACCATATTTTCGTGTGCTATAGCCCACGCCTTCGAAGTGGGTCCGGGATCCCGGAACCCAATAGCCTAAAAATTTTTTGAGCCTTCAAATACGACCTAAGGAACCATAGTCACTGCCCTGCCATGGCCGTTCCTTATTGTTTTGCGTTTTATGACAAAAAAACTAGAATTTCGCCCGATTCCCATATATTCGTGAGTTGTAGCCCACGCCTTCCGAGTGGGTCGGGGCCCCCCGGACCCCGATCTCCTAAAATTTTTTCGGGCTATCAAATACGAACTAAGGAACAATAGCCACCGCCCTGCCATGGCCGTTCCTCGTTGTTTTGCGTTTTACGACCAAAAAAGTAGAATTTTTCCCGATTCCCATATTTTCATGTGCTATAGCCCATGCCTTCCGAGTGGGTCTGCGTCCCCGACCCCAATTGCCTAAAATTATTATGGGCCATCACATACGACCTAAGAAACCATAGTCACCGCACCGCCATGGCCGTTCCTCATTGTTTTGCATTTTACGGACAAAAAACTAGTATTTCTCCCGATTATCATATTTTTGTGTGCTATAGCCCACTCCTTCCGAGTGGTTCCGGGACCCCGGACCCCGATCGCCTAAAATTATTTGGGCCATCAAATACGACCTAAGGAAAAATAGTCACCGCCCCGCCATGGCCGTTCCTCGTTGTTTTGTGTTTTACGGCCAAAAAACTCGTATTCCGCATAATTCCCATATATTCGTGTGTTGTAGAACACGCCTTCCGAGTGGGTCCGGGGACCACGGACCCCGATCGCCTAAAATATTTCCGAGCCATCAAATATAACCTAAGGAAACATAGTCACCGCCCTGACATTTTTGTTCCTCGTTGTTTTGCGTTTTACGAATAAAAAACTAGAATTTCGCTTGATTCCCATATATTTGCATGTTATAGCCCACGCCTTCCAAGTGGGTCCAGGCCCCCGGACCCCGATTGCCTAAAATTATTACGGGACATCAAATACAACCTAAGAAACTATAGTCACCGCCCCACCATGGCCGTTCCTCCTTGTTTTGCGTTTTACGGACAAAAAACTAGAATTTCGCCCGATTCCCATATTTTCGTGTGCTATAGCCCACTCCTTCCGAGTGGGTCCGGGGCCCCCGGCCCCTGATCGCCTAAAATTTTTTTGAGCCTTCAAATACAACGTAAGGAACCATAATCACTGCCCTGCCATAGCTATTCCTCGTTGTTTTGCGTTTTACGGCCAAAAAACTAGAATTACACTCCATTCCCATATATTCGTGTGTTATAGCCCACGCCTTCCGAGTGGGTCCGGGCCCCACGGACCCCAATCGCCTAAATTTTTTCCTGGCTATCAAATACGACCTAATGAACCATAGTCACCATCCCGCCACGGCCATTCCTCGTTGTTTTACGTTTTACGGCCAAAAAACTTGAATTCCGCCCGATTCCCATATATTCTTGTGTTGTAGCCCATGCCTTCCGAGTGGGTCCGGGCCCCCGGACCCCGATCGCCTAAAATTATTATGGGCCATCAAATACAACCTAAGAAACCATAGTCACCGCCCCGCCATGACCGTTCCTCATTGTTTTGCGCTTTACGAATAAAAAACTAGAATTTCGCCTGATTCCCATATTTTCGCGTGTTATAGCCCATGCCTTCCGAGTGGGTCCGGGCCCCCGGACCCCGATCGCCCAAAATTATTACGGGCCTTCAAATAAAACCTAAGAAACCATAGTCACCTCCCCGCCATGGCCGTTCCTCGTTGTTTTGCGTTTTACGGACAAAGAACTAGAATTTCACCCGATTCCCATATTTTCGTGCGCTATATCCCACTTATTCCGACTGGGTCCGGAGCCCCCGGACCCTAATCGCCTAAAAGTTTTCCCAGCCTTCAAATACAACCTAAGGAACCATAGTCACCGCCCTCCTATGGCCGTTCCTCGTTGTTTTGCATTTTACGGCCAAAAAACTAGAATTCCACCCGATTCCCATATATTCGTGTATTATAGCCCACGCCTTCCGAGTGGGTCTGGGCCCCCCAGACCCCGATCGCCTAAAATTTTTCCAGGCTATCAAATACGACCAAAGGAACCATAGTCACTGCCCCGCCACGAACGTTCCTCGTTGTTTTGTGTTTTACGGCCAAAAAACTAGAATTCTGCCCGATTCCCTTATATTCGTGTGTGACCACGCAATCCGAGGGGTTCGGGCCCCCCGGACCTCATTCGCCTAAAATTTTTCCGGGATATCAAATACGAACTAAGGAACAATAGCCACCACCCCGCCATGGCCATTCCTCGTTGTTTTGCATTTTGCGGCCAAAAAACTAGAATTCCTCCCGATTCCCTTATATTCGTGTGCGCCCACGCTTTCCAAGTGGGTCCGGTCCCCTGGACCCCGATCGCCTAAAAACTTTTCGGGCCATCAAATAAGACCTAAGGAACTATAGACAATGCCCTGCCATGACCGTTCCTTGTGTTTTTATTTTTACGGCCAAAACACTAGAATTTCGTGCGATTGCCATATTTTCATGAGCTATAGCCCATGCCTTTCGAGTGGGTGTGGACCCCGATCGCATAAGATTATTACGGGCCATCACATACGACCTAAGAAACCATAGTCATCGCACCGCCATGGCCGTTCCTCATTGTTTTGCGTTTTACGGACAAAAAACTAGTATTTCTCCCGATTATCATATTTTTGTGTGCTATAGCCCACTCCTTCCGAGTGGGTCCGGGACCCCGGACCCCGATCGCCTAAAATTATTTGGGCCATCAAATACGACCTAAGGAAAAATAGTCACCGCCCCGCCATGGCCGTTCCTCGTTGTTTTGTGTTTTACGGTAAAAAAACTAGAATTCCACCTGATTCCCATATATTCGTGTGCTATAGCCCACGCCTTCTGAGTGGGTCAGGGCCCTCCGGACCCCGATTGCCTAAAAATTTTCCGGGCTATCAAATACAACCTAAGGAACCATAGTCACCGCCCCGCCACGACCGTTCCTCGTTGTTTTGCATTTTACGGCTAGAAAACTAGAATTCAGCCCGATTCCCATATATTGGTGTGTTGTGGCCCACGCCTTCTGAGTGGGTCCGGGCCCCCCTGACCCCGATCGCCTAAAAAGTTTTTGGGCTATCAAATACTAACTAAGGAACAATAGCCACTGCCCCGCCATGACCGTTTCTCGTTATTTTGCTTTTTACGGCCAAAAAACTAGAATTTCGCCCTATTGCCATATTTTCGTGTGCTATAGCCCACGCCTTCCAAGTGGGTCCGGGCCCCTGGAACCCGATCGCCTAAAATTTTTCCGTGCCTTCAAATACAACCTAAGGATCCATAGTCACCGCCCTGCTATGGACGTTCCTCGTTGTTTTGCGTTTTACGACAAAAAAATTAGAATTTCGCCCGATTCCCATATTTTGGTGTGTTATAGCCCACGCCTTCTGAGTGGGTCTGGGACCCCGGACCCCGATTGCTTAAAATTATTATGGGCCATCAATTACAACCTAAGAAACCATAGTCACCGCCCCGCCATGGCCGTTAATCGTTGTTTTCTTTTTTACGGCCAAAAAACTATAATTTAGCGCGATGGCCATATTTTCATGAGCTATAGCACATGCCTTTCGAGTGGGACCCCGATCGCCTAAAATTATTACGGGCTATCAAATATGACCTAAGGAACCATATTCACCGCCCCGCCACGGCCGTTCCTCGTTGTTTTGCATTTTACGGCCAAAAAACTAGAATTCAACCCGATTCCCATATATTGGTGTGTTGTGGCGCACGCATTCCGAGAGGTCCGGACCCCCCGGACCCCGATCGCTTAAAAATTTTTCGGGCTATCAAATACGAACTAAGGAACAATAGCCACCGCCCTGCCATGAACGTTCCTCGTTGTTTTGCTTTATACGGCCAAAAAAGTTGAATTTCACCCGATTGCCATATTTTCGTGTGCTATAGCCCAAGCCTTTCAAGTGGGTCCGGGCCCCCGGACCCTGATCGCCTAAAATTTTTCCGAGCCATCAAATACAACCTAAGGAACCACAGTCACCGCCATGCCATGGCCGTTCCTCATTATTTTGCGTTTTACGAATAAAAAACTAGAATTTCGCTCGATTCCAATATTTTCGCGTGTTACAGCCCATGCCTTCCGAGTGGGTCCGGGCCCCCAGACACCGATCGCCTAAAATTATTACGGGCCATCCAATACAACCTAAGAAACTATAGTCACCACCCCACCTTGGCCGTTCCTCGTTGTTTTGTTTTTTACGGCCAAAAAACTAGAATTCCCCCTGATTCCCATATATTCGTGTGTTGTAGACCACGCCTTCCGAGTGGGTCCGGGTCTTCGGACCCCGATCGCCTAAAATTTTTCCGAGCCTTCAAATACAACCTTAGGAATCATAGTAACCGCCTTGCTATGGCCGTTCGTCGTTGTTTTGCATTATGCGACCAAAAAACTTGAATTTCGCCCAATTCCCATATTTTCGTGTGTTATAGCCCACGCCTTCCAAGTGGGTCCGGGATCCCGGACCCCGATCGCCTAAAATTATTACGGGCCATCAAATACAACCTAAGAAACCATAGTCACCGCCCCGCCATGGCCGTTCCTCGTTGTTTTGCGTTTTACGGCCAAAAAACTAGAATTCTGCCCGATTTCCATATATTCGTGTGCTATAGCCCACGCATTCCGAGTGGGTCCAGGCCCCCCTGACCCCGATAGCCTTAAATTTTTCCGGGTTATCAAATACGAACTAAGGAACAATATCAACCGCCTTTCCATGACTGTTCCTCATTGTTTTGCTTTATACGGCCAAAAAATAAGAATTTCGCCCGATTGCCATATTTTCGTGTGCTATAGCCCAAGCCTTCCAAGTGGGTCCGAGCACCCGGACCCCGATCGCCTAAAATATTTCCGAGCCATCAAATAGAACCTAAGGAACCACAGTCACCGCCATGCCATGGCCATTCCTCATTATTTTGTGTTTTACGAATAAAAAACTAGAATTTCGCTCGATTCCCATACTTTTGCGTGTTATAGCCCACACCTTCCGAGTGGGTCCGGGCCCCCAAACCTATTACGGGCCATCAAATACAACCTAAGAAACTATAGTCACCGCCCCGCCCTGGCTGTTCCTCGTTGTTTTGTTATTTATGGACAAAAACAACTAGAATTTCGCGTGATTCCCATATTTTCGTGTGCTATAGCCCACTCCTTCCTAGTGGGTCCGGGACCCCCGGACCTCGATCGCCTAAAATTTATTTGGGCCATCAAATACGACCTAAGGAACCATAGTCACCGCCCCGCCACGGCCGTTCCTCGTTGTTTTGTGTTTTACGGCCAAAAAACTAGAATTCCCCCTGATTCCCATATATTCATGTGTTGTAGACCACGCCTTCCGAGTGGGTCCGGGCCTTTGGACCCCGATCGCCTAAAATTTTTCCGAGCCTTCAAATACAACCTAAGGAACCATAGTCACCGCCTTGCCATGGCCGTTCCTTATTGTTTTGCGTTTTACGACCAAAAAACTTGAATTTCGCCCAATTCCCATATTTTTGTGTGTTATAGCCCACGCCTTCCGAGTGGGTCCGGGCTCCCAGACGCCGATCACCTAAAATTATTATAGGCCATCAAATACAACCTAAGAAACCATAGTCACCGCCCCGCCATGGCCGTTCCTCGTTGTTTTGCATTTTACGGCAAAAAAAGTAGAATTCCGCCCGATTTCCATATATTCGTGTGTTGTAGCCCACGCATTCCGAGTGGGTCCAGGCTCCCCGGACCCCGATCGCCTAAAATTTTTCCGAGGCATCAAATACAACCTAAGGAACCATATTCACTGCCCTGCCATGGTCGTTCCTCGTTGTTTTGTGTTTTACGAATAAAAAACTATAATTTCGCTTGATTCCCATATTTTCGCGTGTTATAGCCCACACCTTCTGAGTGGGTCCGGGCCCCCAGACCCAGATCGCCTAAAATTATTACGGGCCATAAAATACAACCTAAGAAACCATAGTCACTGCCCCGCCATGACCGTTCCTCGTTGTTTTGCGTTTTACAAACAAAAAACTAGAATTTTCCCCGATTCCCAAATTTTCGTGTGCTATAGCCCACTCCTTCCGAGTGGGTCTGGGACCCCCGGACCTCGATCGCCTAAAAGTTATTTGGGCCATCATATACAACCTAAGGAACCATAGTAACCGCCTTGCTATGGCCGTTCGTCGTTGTTTTGCGTTTTACGACCAAAAAACTAGAATTTCGCCCAATTCCCATATTTTCGTGTGTTATAGCCCACGCCTTCCAAGTGGGTCCGGGCTCCCGGACCCCGATCGCCTAAAATTATTACGGGCCATCACATACAACCTAAGAAACCATAGTCACCGCCCCGCCATGGCCGTTCCTCGTTGTTTTGCGTTTTACGGCAAAAAATGTAGAATTCCGCCCGATTTCCATATATTCGTGTGTTGTAGCCCACGCATTCCGAGTGGGTCTGGGACCCCCGGACCTCGATTGCCTAAAATTTATTTGGGCCATCATATACGACCTAAGGAACCATAGTCACCGCCCCGCCACGGCCGTTCCTCGTTGTTTTGTGTTTTACGGCCAAAAAACTAGAATTCCGCCTGATTCCCATATATTCGTGTGTTGTAGACCACGCATTCCGAGTGGGTCCAGGCCCCCCGGACCCCGATCGCCTTAAATTTTTTCGGGCTATCAAATACGAACTAAGGACCAATAGCCACCACCTTGCCATGACCGTTCCTCGTTGTTTTGCTTTATACGGCCAAAAATTTGAATTTTGCCTGATTGCCATATTTTCGTGTGCTATAGCCCAAGCCTTCCAAGTGGGTCCGGGCCCCCGGACCCCGATAGCCTAAAATTTTTCCGAGCCATCAAATACAACCTAAGGAACCATAGTCACTGCCCTGCCATGGTCGTTCCTCGTTGTTTTGTGTTTTACGAATAAAAAATTATTATTTCGCTTGATTCCCATATTTTCGCGTGTTATAGCCCACACCTTCCGAGTGGGTCCGAGCCCCCGGACCCCGATCGCCTAAAATTATTACGAGCCATAAAATACAACCTAAGAAACCATAGTCACTGCCCCGCCATGACCGTTCCTCGTTGTTTTGCGTTTTACAGACAAAAAACTAGAATTTTTCCCGATTCCCATATTTTCGTGTGCTATATAGCCCACTCCTTCCGAGTGGGTCTGGGACCCCCGGACCTCGATCGCCTAAAATTTATTTGGGCCATCATATACGACCTAAGGAACCATAGTCACCGCCCCGCCACGGCCGTTCCTCGTTGTTTTGTGTTTTACGGCCAAAAAACTAGAATTCCGCCTGATTCCCATATATTCGTGTGTTGTAGACCACGCCTTCCGAGTGGGCTCGGGCCCCCGGACCCCGATCGCCTAAAATTTTTCAGAGCCTTCAAATACAACATAAGGAACCATAGTCACCGCCTTGCCATGGCCGTTCCTTATTGTTTTGCGTTTTACGACCAAAAAACTTGAATTTCGCCCAATTCCCATATTTTTGTGTGTTATAGCCCACGCCTTCCGATTGGGTCCGGGCTCCCGGACGCCGATCGCCTAAAATAATTACGGGCCTTCAAATACAACCTAAGAATCCATAGTCACCGCCCCGCCATGGCCGTTCCTCGTTGTTTTGCGTTTTACGGCCAAAAAACTAGAATTCCGCTCGATTTCCATATATTCGTGTGTTGTAGCCCACGCATTCCGAGTGGGTCCAGGCCCCCCGGACCCCGATCGCCTTAAATTTTTTTCGGGCTATCAAATATGAACTAAGTAACAATAGCCACCGCCTTGCCATGACCGTTCCTCGTTGTTTTGCTTTATACGGCCAAAAAATTAGAATTTTGCCTGATTGCCATATTTTCGTGTGCTATAGCCCAAGCCTTCCAAGTGGGTCCAGGCCCCCGGACCCCGATCGCCTAAAATTTTTCCGAGCCATCAAATACAACCTAAGGAACCATAGTCACTGCCCTGCCATGGTCGTTCCTCGTTGTTTTGTGTTTTACGAATAAAAAACTATAATTTCGCTTGATTCCCATATTTTCGCGTGTTATAGCCCACACCTTCCGAGTGGGTCCGGGCCCCCGGACCCCAATCGCCTAAAATTATTACGGGCCATAATATACAACCTAAGAAATCATAGTCACTGCCCCGCCATGACCGTTCCTCGGTGTTTTGCGTTTTACAGACAAAAAACTAGAATTTTGCCCGATTCCCATATTTTCGTGTGCTATAGCCCACTCCTTCCGAGTGGGTCTGGGACCCCCGGACCTCGATCGCCTAAAATTTATTTGGGCCATCATATACGACCTAAGGAACCATAGTCACCGCCTCGCCACGGCCGTTCCTCGTTGGTTTGTGTTTTACGGCCAAAAAACTAGAATTCCGCCTGATTCCCATATATTCGTGTGTTGTAGACCACGCTTTCCGAGTGGGTTCGGGCCCCCGGACCCCGATCGCCTAAAAGTTTTCCGAGCCTTCAAATACAACCTAAGGAACCATAGTCACCGCCTTGCCATGGCCGTTCCTCATTGTTTTGCATTTTACGACCAAAAAACATGAATTTCGCCCAATACCCATATTTTTGTGTGTTATAGCCCACACCTTCCGAGTGGGTCCGGGCTCCCGGACGCCGATCGCCTAAAATTATTACGGGCCATCAAATACAACCTAAGAAACCATAGTCACCGCCCCGCCATGGCCGTTCCTCGTTGTTTTGCGTTTTACGGCCAAAAAACTAGAATTCCGCCCGATTTCCATATATTCGTGTGCTATAGCCCACGCATTCCGAGTGGGTCCACGCCCCCCTGACCCCGATAGCCTTAAATTTTTCCGGGTTATCAAATACGAACTAAGGAACAATTGCAACCGCCTTTCCAACTGTTCCTCATTGTTTTGCTTTATACGGCCAAAAAATAAGAATTTCGCCCGATTGCCATATTTTCGTGTGCTATAGCCCAAGCCTTCCAAGTGGGTCCGAGCCCCCGGACCCCGATCGCCTAAAATATTTCCGAGCCATCAAATAGAACCTAAGGAACCACAGTCACCGCCATGCCATGGCCATTCCTCATTATTTTGTGTTTTACGAATAAAAAACTAGAATTTCGCTCGATTCCCATACTTTTGCGTGTTATAGCCCACACCTTCCGAGTGGGTCCGGCCCCCCAAACCTATTACGGGCCATCAAATACAACCTAAGAAACTATAGTCACCGCCCCGCCCTGGCCGTTCCTCGTTGTTTTGTTTTTTACGGACAAAAAAAACTAGAATTTCGCGTGATTCCCATATTTTCGTGTGCTATAGCCCACTCCTTCCTAGTGGGTCCGGGACCCCCGGACCTCGATCGCCTAAAATTTATTTGGGCCATCAAATACGACCTAAGGAACCATAGTCACCGCCCCGCCATGGCCGTTCCTCGTTGTTTTGTGTTTTACGGCCAAAAAACTAGAATTCCCCCTGATTCCCATATATTCATGTGTTGTAGACCACGCCTTCCGAGTGGGTCCGGGCCTTTGGACCCCGATCGCCTAAAATTTTTCCGAGCCTTCAAATACAACCTAAGGAACCATAGTCACCGCCTTGCCATGGCCGTTCCTTATTGTTTTGCGTTTTACGACCAAAAAACTTGAATTTCGCCCAATTCCCATATTTTTGTGTGTTATAGCCCACGCCTTCCGAGTGGGTCCGGGCTCCCAGACGCCGATCACCTAAAATTATTATAGGCCATCAAATACAACCTAAGAAACCATAGTCATCGCCCCGCCATGGCCGTTCCTCGTTGTTTTGCATTTTACGGCAAAAAAAGTAGAATTCCGCCCGATTTCCATATATTCGTGTGTTGTAGCCCACGCATTCCGAGTGGGTCCAGGCTCCCCGGACCCCGATCGCCTAAAATTTTTCCGAGCCATCAAATACAACCTAAGGAACCATATTCACTGCCTTGCCATGGTCGTTCCTCGTTGTTTTGTGTTTTACGAATAAAAAACTATAATTTCGCTTGATTCCCATATTTTCGCGTGTTATAGCCCACACCTTCTGAGTGGGTCCGGGTCCCCAGACCCAGATCACCTAAAATTATTACGGGCCATAAAATACAACCTAAGAAACCATAGTCACTGCCCCGCCATGACCGTTCCTCGTTGTTTTGCGTTTTACAAACAAAAAACTAGAATTTTGCCCGATTCCCATATTTTCGTGTGCTATAGCCCACTCCTTCCGAGTGGGTCTGGGACCCCCGGACCTCGATCGCCTAAAATTTATTTGGGCCATCATATACAACCTAAGGAACCATAGTAACCGCCTTGCTATGGCCGTTCGTCGTTGTTTTGCGTTTTACGACCAAAAAACTAGAATTTCGCCCAATTCCCATATTTTCGTGTGTTATAGCCCACGCCTTCCAAGTGGGTCCGGGCTCCCGGACCCCGATCGCCTAAAATTATTACGGGCCATCACATACAACCTAAGAAACCATAGTCACCGCCCCGCCATGGCCGTTCCTCGTTGTTTTGCGTTTTACGGCAAAAAATGTAGAATTCCGCCCGATTTCCATATATTCGTGTGTTGTAGCCCACGCATTCCGAGTGGGTCTGGGACCCCCGGACCTCGATTGCCTAAAATTTATTTGGGCCATCATATACGACCTAAGGAACCATAGTCACCGCCCCGCCACGGCCGTTCCTCGTTGTTTTGTGTTTTACGGCCAAAAAACTAGAATTCCGCCTGATTCCCATATATTCGTGTGTTGTAGACCACGCATTCCGAGTGGGTCCAGGCCCCCCGGACCCCGATCGCCTTAAATTTTTTCGGGCTATCAAATACGAACTAAGGACCAATAGCCACCACCTTGCCATGACCGTTCCTCGTTGTTTTGCTTTATACGGCCAAAAATTTGAATTTTGCCTGATTGCCATATTTTCGTGTGCTATAGCCCAAGCCTTCCAAGTGGGTCCGGGCCCCCGGACCCCGATAGCCTAAAATTTTTCCGAGCCATCAAATACAACCTAAGGAACCATAGTCACTGCCCTGCCATGGTCGTTCCTCGTTGTTTTGTGTTTTACGAATAAAAAACTATAATTTCGCTTGATTCCCATATTTTCGCGTGTTATAGCCCACACCTTCCGAGTGGGTCCGGGCCCCCGGACCCCGATCGCCTAAAATTATTACGGGCCATAAAATACAACCTAAGAAACCATAGTCACTGCCCCGCCATGACCGTTCCTCATTGTTTTGCGTTTTACAGACAAAAAACTAGAATTTTTCCCGATTCCCATATTTTCGTGTGCTATATAGCCCACTCCTTCCGAGTGGGTCTGGGACCCCCGGACCTCGATCGCCTAAAATTTATTTGGGCCATCATATAC
The DNA here is from genome assembly GCF_000715075.1 of Nicotiana tabacum. NCBI lineage: Eukaryota > Viridiplantae > Streptophyta > Magnoliopsida > Solanales > Solanaceae > Nicotiana > Nicotiana tabacum. The sequence continues at coordinate 73,687 of NW_027438433.1, read as the reverse complement.
GACCTAAGGAACCATAGTCACCGCCCCGCCACGGCCGTTCCTCGTTGTTTTGTGTTTTACGGCCAAAAAACTAGAATTCCGCCTGATTCCCATATATTCGTGTGTTGTGGACCACGCCTTCCGAGTGGGCTCGGGCCCCCGGACCCCGATCGCCTAAAATTTTTCAGAGCCTTCAAATACAACATAAGGAACCATAGTCACCGCCTTGCCATGGCCGTTCCTTATTATTTTGCGTTTTACGACCAAAAAACTTGAATTTCGCCCAATTCCCATATTTTTGTGTGTTATAGCCCACGCCTTCCGATTGGGTCCGGGCTCCCGGACGCCGATCGCCTAAAATAATTACGGGCCTTCAAATACAACCTAAAAAACCATAGTCACCGCCCCGCCATGGCCGTTCCTCGTTGTTTTGCGTTTTACGGCCAAAAAACTAGAATTCCGCTCGATTTCCATATATTCGTGTGTTGTAGCCCACGCATTCCGAGTGGGTCCAGGCCCCCCGGACCCCGATCGCCTTAAATTTTTTTCGGGCTATCAAATATGAACTAAGTAACAATAGCCACCGCCTTGCCATGACCGTTCCTCGTTGTTTTGCTTTATACGGCCAAAAAATTAGAATTTTGCCTGATTGCCATATTTTCGTGTGCTATAGCCCAAGCCTTCCAAGTGGGTCCAGGCCCCCGGACCCCGATCGCCTAAAATTTTTCCGAGCCATCAAATACAACCTAAGGAACCATAGTCACTGCCCTGCCATGGTCGTTCCTCGTTGTTTTGTGTTTTACGAATAAAAAACTATAATTTCGCTTGATTCCCATATTTTCGCGTGTTATAGCCCACACCTTCCGAGTGGGTCCGGGCCCCCGGACCCCAATCGCCTAAAATTATTACGGGCCATAATATACAACCTAAGAAATCATAGTCACTGCCCCGCCATGACCGTTCCTCGGTGTTTTGCGTTTTACAGACAAAAAACTAGAATTTTGCCCGATTCCCATATTTTCGTGTGCTATAGCCCACTCCTTCCGAGTGGGTCTGGGACCCCCGGACCTCGATCGCCTAAAATTTATTTGGGCCATCATATACGACCTAAGGAACCATAGTCACCGCCTCGCCACGGCCGTTCCTCGTTGGTTTGTGTTTTACGGCCAAAAAACTAGAATTCCGCCTGATTCCCATATATTCGTGTGTTGTAGACCACGCTTTCCGAGTGGGTTCGGGCCCCCGGACCCCGATCGCCTAAAAGTTTTCCGAGCCTTCAAATACAACCTAAGGAACCATAGTCACCGCCTTGCCATGGCCGTTCCTCATTGTTTTGCATTTTACGACCAAAAAACATGAATTTCGCCCAATACCCATATTTTTGTGTGTTATAGCCCACACCTTCCGAGTGGGTCCGGGCTCCCGGACGCCGATCGCCTAAAATTATTACGGGCCATCAAATACAACCTAAGAAACCATAGTCACCGCCCCGCCATGGCCGTTCCTCGTTGTTTTGCGTTTTACGGCCAAAAAACTAGAATTCCGCCCGATTTCCATATATTCGTGTGCTATAGCCCACGCATTCCGAGTGGGTCCAGGCCCCCCTAACCCCGATAGCCTTAAATTTTTCCGGGTTATCAAATACGAACTAAGGAACAATAGCAACCGCCTTTCCAACTGTTCCTCATTGTTTTGCTTTATACGGCCAAAAAATAAGAATTTCGCCCGATTGCCATATTTTCGTGTGCTATAGCCCAAGCCTTCGAATTGGGTCCGGGCCCCCGGACCCCGATCGCCTAAAATTTTTCCGAGCCATCAAATACAACCTAAGGAACCATAGTCACTGCCCTGCCATGGTCGTTCCTCGTTGTTTTGTGTTTTACGAATAAAAAACTATAATTTCGCTTGATTCCCATATTTTCGCGTGTTATAGCCCACACCTTCCGAGTGGGTCCGGGCCCCCGGACCCCGATCGCCTAAAATTATTACGGGCCATAAAATACAACCTAAGAAACCATAGTCACTGCCCCGCCATGACCGTTCCTCGTTGTTTTGCATTTTACAGACAAAAAACTAGAATTTTGCCCGATTCCCATATTTTCGTGTGCTATTGCCCACTCCTTCCGAGTGGGTCTGGGACCCCCGGACCTCGATCGCCTAAAATTTATTTGGGCCATCATATACGACCTAAGGAACCATAGTCACCGCCCCGCCATGGCCGCTCCTCGTTGTTTTGTGTTTTACGGCCAAAAAACTAGAATTCCGCCTAATTCCCATATATTCGTGTGTTGTAGACCACGCCTTCCGAGTGGGTTCGGGCCCCCGGACCCCGATCGCCTAAAATTTTTCCGAGCCATCAAATACAACCTAAGGAACCATAGTCACCGCCTTGCCATGGCCGTTCCTCATTGTTTTGCGTTTTACGACCAAAAAACTTGAATTTCGCCCAATTCCCATATTTTTGTGTGTTATAGCCCACGCCTTCCGAGTGGGTCCGGGCTCCCGGACGCCGATCGCCTAAAATTATTACGGGCCATCAAATACAACTTAAGAAACCATAGTCACCGCCCCGCCATGGCCGTTCCTCATTGTTTTGCATTTTACGGCCAAAAAAATAGAATTCCACTCGATTTCCATATATTCGTGTGTTGTAGCCCACGCATTCCGAGTGGGTCCTGGCCCCTCGGACTCCGATCGCCTTAAATTTTTTCGGGCTATCAAATACGAACTAAGGAACAATAGCCACCGCCTTGCCATGACCGTTCCTTGTTGTTTTGCTTTATACGGCCAAAAAACTAGAATTCCGCCTGATTCCCATATATTCGTGTGTTGTAGACCACGCCTTCCGAGTGGGTTCGGGCCCCCGGACCCCGATCGCCTAAAAATTTTCAGAGCCTTCAAATACAACCTAAGGAACCATAGTCACTGCCCTGCCATGGTCGTTCCTCGTTGTTTTGTGTTTTATGAATAAAAAACTATAATTTCGCTTGATTCCCATATTTTCGCGTGTTATAGCCCACACCTTCCGAGTGGGTCCGGGCCCCCGGACCCCGATCGCCTAAAATTATTACGGGCCATAAAATACAACCTAAGAAACCATAGTCACTGCCCCGCCATGACCGTTCCTCGTTGTTTTGCATTTTACAGACAAAAAACTAGAATTTTGCCCGATTCCCATATTTTCGTGTGCTATTGCCCACTCCTTCCGAGTGGGTCTGGGACCCCCGGACCTCGATCGCCTAAAATTTATTTGGGCCATCATATACGACCTAAGGAACCATAGTCACCGCCCCGCCATGGCCGCTCCTCGTTGTTTTGTGTTTTACGGCCAAAAAACTAGAATTCCGCCTAATTCCCATATATTCGTGTGTTGTAGACCACGCCTTCCGAGTGGGTTCGGGCCCCCGGACCCCGATCGCCTAAAATATTTTCGAGCCTTCAAATACAACCTAAGGAACCATAGTCACCGCCTTGCCATGGCCGTTCCTCATTGTTTTGCGTTTTACGACCAAAAAACTTGAATTTCGCCCAATTCCCATATTTTTGTGTGTTATAGCCCACGCCTTCCGAGCGGGTCCGGGCTCCCGGACGCCGATCGCCTAAAATTATTACGGGCCATCAAATACAACTTAAGAAACCATAGTCACCGCCCCGCCATGGCCGTTCCTTGTTGTTTTGCATTATACGACCAAAAAAATAGATTTCCGCTCGATTTCCATATATTCGTGTGTTGTAGCCCACGCATTCCGAGTGGGTCCAGGCCCCTCGGACTCCGATCGCCTAAAATTATTACAGGCCATCAAATACAACCTAAGAAACCATAGTCACCGCCCCGCCATGGCCGTTCCTCATTGTTTTGCATTTTACGGCAAAAAAGTAGAATTCCGCCCGATTTCCATGTATTCGTGTGTTGTAGCCCACGCATTCCGAGTGGGTCCAGGCCCCCCGGACCCCGATCGCCTAAAATTTTTCCGAGCCATCAAATACAACCTAAGGAACCATAGTCACTGCCCTGCCATGGTCGTTCCTCGTTGTTTTGTGTTTTACGAATAAAAAACTATAATTTCGCTTGATTCCCATATTTTCGCGTGTTATAGCCCACACCTTCCGAGTGGGTCCGGGCCCCCGGACCCCGATCGCCTAAAATTATTACGGGCCATAAAATAAAACCTAAGAAACCATAGTCACTGCCCCGCCATGACCGTTCCTCGTTGTTTTGCATTTTACAGACAAAAAACTAGAATTTTGCCCGATTCCCATATTTTCGTGTGCTATTGCCCACTCCTTCCGAGTGGGTCTTGGACCCCCGGACCTCGATCGCCTAAAATTTATTTGGGCCATCATATACGACCTAAGGAACCATTGTCACCGCCCTGCCATGGCCGCTCCTCGTTGTTTTGTGTTTTACGGCCAAAAAACTAGAATTCCGCCTAATTCCCATATATTCGTGTGTTGTAGACCACGCCTTCCGAGTGGGTTCGGGCCCCCGGACCCCGATCGCCTAAAATTTTTTCGAGCCTTCAAATACAACCTAAGGAACCATAGTCACCGCCTTGCCATGGCCGTTCCTCATTGTTTTGCGTTTTACGACCAAAAAACTTGAATTTCGCCCAATTCCCATATTTTTGTGTGTTATAGCCCACGCCTTCCGAGTGGGTCCGGGCTCCCGAACGCCGATCGCCTAAAATTATTACGGGCCATCAAATACAACTTAAGAAACCATAGTCACCGCCCCGCCATGGCCGTTCCTTGTTGTTTTGCGTTTTACGGCCAAAAAAATAGAATTTCGCTCGATTTTCATATATTCGTGTGTTGTAGCCCACGCATTCCGAGTGGGTCCAGGCCCCTCGGACTCCGATCGCCTTAAATTTTTCCGGGCTATCAAATACGAACTAAGGAACAATAGCCACCGCCTTGCCATGACCGTTCCTCGTTGTTTTGCTTTATACGGCCAAAAAACTAGAATTCCGCCTGATTCTCATATATTCGTGTGTTGTAGACCACGCCTTCCGAGTGGGTTCGGGCCCCCGGACCCCGATCGCCTAAAATTTTTCAGAGCCTTCAAATACAACCTAAGGAACCATAGTCACCGCCTTGCCATGGCCGTTCCTCGTTGTTTTGCGTTTTACGACCAAAAAACTTGAATTTCGCCCAATTCCCATATTTTTGTGTGTTATAGCCCATGCCTTCCGAGTGGGTCCGGGCTCCCGGACGCCGATCGCCTAAAATTATTACGGGCCATCAAATACAACCTAAGAAACCATAGTCACCGCCCCGCCATGGCCGTTCCTCGTTGTTTTGCGTTTTACGGCCAAAAAACTAGAATTCCGCTCGATTTCCATATATTCGTGTTTGTAGCCCACGCATTCCGAGTGGGTCCAGGCCCCCCGGACCCCGATCGCCTTAAATATTTTTCAGGCTATCAAATATGAACTAAGTAACAGTAGCCACCGCCTTGCCATGACCGTTACTCGTTGTTTTGCTTTATACGGCCAAAAAATTAGAATTTTGCCTGATTGCCATATTTTCGTGTGCTATAGCCCAAGCCTTCCAAGTGGGTCCAGGCCCCCGGACCCCGATCGCCTAAAATTTTTCCGAGCCATCAAATACAACCTAAGGAACCATAGTCACTGCCCTGCCATGGTCGTTCCTCGTTGTTTTGTGTTTTACGAATAAAAAACTATAATTTCGCTTGATTCCCATATTTTCGCGTGTTATAGCCCACACCTTCCGAGTGGGTCCGGGCCCCCGGACCCCGATCGCCTAAAATTATTACGGGCCATAAAATACAACCTAAGAAACCATAGTCACTGCCCCGCCATGACCGTTCCTCGTTGTTTTGCATTTTACAGACAAAAAACTAGAATTTTGCCCGATTCCCATATTTTCGTGTGCTATTGCCCACTCCTTCCGAGTGGGTCTGGGACCCCCGGACCTCGATCGCCTAAAATTTATTTGGGCCATCATATACGACCTAAGGAACCATAGTCACCGCCCCGCCATGGCCGCTCCTCGTTGTTTTGTGTTTTACGGCCAAAAAACTAGAATTCCGCCTAATTCCCATATATTCGTGTGTTGTAGACCACGCCTTCCGAGTGGGTTCGGGCCCCCGGACCCCGATCGCCTAAAATTTTTCCGAGCCATCAAATACAACCTAAGGAACCATAGTCACCGCCTTGCCATGGCCGTTCCTCATTGTTTTGCGTTTTACGACCAAAAAACTTGAATTTCGCCCAATTCCCATATTTTTGTGTGTTATAGCCCACGCCTTCCGAGTGGGTCCGGGCTCCCGGACGCCGATCGCCTAAAATTATTACGGGCCATCAAATAAAACTTAAGAAACCATAGTCACCTCCCCGCCATGGCCGTTCCTCGTTGTTTTGCGTTTTACGGCCAAAAAAATAGAATTCCGCTCGATTTCCATATATTCGTGTGTTGTAGCCCACGGATTCCGAGTGGGTCCAGGCCCCTCGGACTCCGATCGCCTTAAATTTTTCCGGGCTATCAAATACGAACTAAGGAACAATAGCCACCGCCTTGCCATGACCGTTCCTCGTTGTTTTGCTTTATACGGCCAAAAAATTAGAATTTTGCCTGATTGCCATATTTTCGTGTGCTATAGCCCAAGCCTTCCAAGTGGGTCCGGGCCCCCGGACCCCTATCGCCTAAAATTTTTCCGAGCCATCAAATACAACCTAAGGAACCATAGTACTGCCCTTCCATGGTCGTTCCTCGTTGTTTTGTGTTTTACGAATAAAAAACTATAATTTCGCTTGATTCCCATATTTTCGCGTGTTATAACCCACACCTTCCGAGTGGGTCCGGGCCACCGGACCCCGATCACCTAAAATTATTACGGGCCATAAAATACAACCTAAGTAACCATAGTCACTGCCCCGCCATGACCGTTCCTCGTTGTTTTGCGTTTTACAGACAATAAACTATAATTCCGCTCGATTTCCATATATTCGTGTGTTGTAGCCCACGCATTCCGAGTGGGTCCAGGCCCCCCGGATCCCGATCGCCTTAAATTTTTCCGGGCTATCAAATACGAACTAAGGAACAATAGCCACCACCTTGCCATGACCGTTCCTCGTTGTTTTGCTTTATACGGCCAAAAAATTAGAATTTTGCCTGATTGCCATATTTTCGTGTGCTATAGCCCAAGCCTTCCAAGTGGGTCCGGGCCCTCGGACCCCGATCGCCTAAAATTTTTTCGAGCCATCAAATACAACCTAAGGAACCATAGTCACTTGCCCTGCCATGGTCGTTCCTCGTTGTTTTGTGTTGTACGAATAAAAAACTATAATTTCGCTTGATTCCCATATTTTTGCGTGTTATAGCCCACATCTTCCGAGTGGGTCTGGGCCCCCGGACCCCGATCGCCTAAAATTATTACGGGCCATCAAATACAACCTAAGAAACCATAGTCACTGCCCCGCCATGACCGTTCCTCATTGTTTTGCGTTTTATAGACAAAAATCTAGAATTTTGCCCGATTCCCATATTTTCGTGTGCTATAGCCCACTCCTTCCGACTGGGTCTGGGACCCCCGGACCTCGATCGCCTAAAATTTATTTGGGCTATCATATACGACCTAAGGAACCATAGTCACCGCCCCGCCACGGCCGTTCCTCGTTGTTTTGTGTTTTACGGCCAAAAAACTAGAATTCCGCCTGATTCCCATATATTCGTGTGTTGTAGACCACGCCTTCCGAGTGGGTTCGGGCCCCCGGACCCCTATCGCCTAAAATTTTTCCGAGCCTTCAAATACAACCTAAGGAACCATAGTCACCGCCTTGCCATGGACGTTCCTCATTGTTTTGCGTTTTACGACCAAAAAACTTGAATTTTGCCCAATTCCCATATTTTTGTGTGTTATAGCCCATTCCTTCCGAGTGGGTCCGGGCTCCCGGATGCCGATCGCCTAAAATTATTACGGGCCATTAAATACAACCTAAGAAACCATAGTCACCGCCCCGCCATGACCGTTCCTCGTTGTTTTGCGTTTTACGGCCAAAAAACTAGAATTCCGCCCGATTCTCATATATTCGTGTGTTGTAGCCCACGCATTCCGAGTGGGTCTAGGCCCCCTGGACCCCGATCGCCTTAAATATTTTCGGGCTATCAAATACGAACTAAGGAATAATAGCCACCGCCCTGCCATGACCGTTCCTCGTTGTTTTGCTTTAACGGCCAAAAAATTAGAATTTCGCCTGAATTTTAGGCGGTAGGGGTTCGGACCCATTCGGAAGGCGTGTAGCACACGAATATATGGGAATCGAGCGGAATTTTAGTTTTTTGTCAGTAAAATGCAAAAGTATGAGGAACGGTCATGGCAGGGCAGTGACTATGGTTCCTTAGGTCGTATTCGATTCCATGGAAAAATTTTAGGCGATCCGAGTTCGGGGACCCGGACCCTCTCGAAGGCGCGGGCTATAGCACACGAAATTTTGGGAATTAGGCGGAATTCTAGTTTTTTGGGGGTAAAAAGCAAAACAACAAGGAACGGTCATGGAAGGGCGGTGAATATGGTTCCTTAGGTCGTATTTGATAGTCCGGAAAAATTTTAGGCGATCGGGGTCCGGGGGCCTGAGCCCACTCGGAAGGCGAGGGCTATAACACTCAAAAATATGAGAATCGGGCGGAATTCTAGTTGTTTGGCCGTAAATCACAAAACAATTTCGAACGTTCATGGTGGGGCGGTGATTGTGGTTCCATAGTTCGTATTTGATGGCCCAAAATTTTTTTAGGCATTTCGGGTTCGGGGGGACCGGCCCACTCGGAAGACGTCGACTGTGACACACGAAAATATGGGAATCTGGTAGAATTCTAGTTTTTTGCCTGTAAAATGCAAAACAATGAGGAATGGTCATGGCAGGGCGGTGAATGTGGTTCCATATGTCGTATTTGATGGCCCGGAAAATTTTTAGGCGGTACGGGTCTGGGGGCCCCGGTCCACTCGGAAGGCGTGGGCTATAGCACACGAAAATATGAGAATAAGGTGGAATGCTAGATTTTTTGCTGTAAAAAGCAAAAATAACGAGGAACGGTCATGGCGGGACGGTGAATTTGGTTCCTTAGGTCGTATTTGATAGTCCGGAAAAATTTTAGGCGATCGGGGCCCGGGGCCCACACGGATGGCATGGGCTACAACACTCAAAAATATGTCAATCAGGCAGAATTGTAGTTTTTTGGTCGTAAAACACAAAACATGAGGAACGGTCATGGCAGGATGGTGACTGTTGTTCCATAGGTCGTAGTTGATGTCCAGGAAGATTTTTAGGCGATACGGGTCTGGGGGGCCCGGTCCACTCGGAAGGCGTGGGCTATAGCACACGAAAATATGAGAATAAGGTGGAATGCTAGATTTTTGGCTGTAAAAAGCAAAAATAACGAGGAACGGTCATAGAGAGACGGTGAATTTGGTTCCTTAGGTCGTATTTTATAGTCCGGAAAAATTTTAGGCGATCGGGGCCCGGGGCCCACACGGATGGCGTGGGCTACAACACACAAAAATATGTGAATCAGGCAGAATTCTAGTTTTTTGGTCGTAAAATACAAAACAATGAGGAACGGTCATGGTGGGATGGTGATTGTGGTTCCATAGGTCGTATTTGATGTCCCGAAAAACTTTTAGGCGATTCGGGTACGGGGGGACCAGCTCACTCGGAAGATATCGGCTATGACACATGAAAATATGGGAATCAGGCAGAATTCTAGTTTTTTGCCCGTAAAACGCAAAACAATGAGGAAAGGTCATGGTGGGGTAGTGATTGTGGTTCTGTAGGTCGTATTTGATGGCCCGGAAAATCTTTTAGGTGATCCGGGTCCGAGGGCTCATCCCACTGGGAAGGCGTGGGCTATAGCACACGAAAATATGGGAATAAGGCGGAATTCAAGGGTTTTGGCCGTAAAACGCAAAAAAAGAGGAAAGGTCATGGCGGGGCAGTGACTATGGAACCTTAGGTCATATTTGATGGCCCGGAAAAATTTTAGGCGATCGGGGTCAAGGGGCCGGGGCCCACTCGTAAGGCGTGGGCTATAGCACACGAAAATATGGGAATCGGGCGGAATTCTAGTTTTTTTGCCGTAAAACGCAAAAATATGAGGAACGGCCATGGCGGGGCGGTGGCTATAGTTCCTTATGTCCTATTTGATGTCCCGGAAAAATTTAAGGCGATCTGCGTTCGGGGGTCCTAGGCCCACTCGGAAGGCGTGGACTATTGCACACGAAAATATGGGAATCGGGCGAATTCAAATTTGTTTGCCGTAAAACACAAAAAATGAGTAATGGTCATGGCTAGGCAATGACTATGGTTCCTTAGGTCGTATTTAATGTCCCAGAAAAATTTTAGGCGATCTGGGTCCGGGGGGACCGACCCACTCGGAAGGCCCTACTATATCACTCGAAAATAGGGGAATCAGGAAGAATTCTAGTTTTTTGGCCGTAAAACGCAAATCAACGAGGAAAAGTCATGGAGGGGCGGTGATTGGTTCCATAGGTCGTATTTGATGGACCGAAAAATATTTTAGGAAATATGGGAATCAGGCGAAATTCTAGTGTTTCGGCCGTAAAACACAAAACAACGAGGAACGGTCTTGGCGGGGCGGTGACTATTGTTCCATAGGTCGTATTTGATGCCCCAAAAATGTTTTAGGTGATCAGGGTCCAGGGGGCGCTGCCCACTCGGAAGGCATGGGCTATAGCACACGAAAATATGGGAATCGAGTGGAATTCTAGTTTTTTGGCCGTAAAATGCAAAACAACGAGGAACGATCATGGCGGGGTGGTGGCAATGGTTCATTAGGTCCTATTGGATGGACCGTAAACATTTAAGGCGATCCGTGTTCGGGGGCCCGGGCCTACTCGGAAGGCGTGGGCTATAGCAAACGAAAATATGGGAATCAGGCGGAATTCTAGTAATTTAGCCGTAAAACACAAATAAATAAGGAACGGTCATGGCGAGCGGTGGCTATGGTTCCTTGGGTCTTATTTGATGGTCCGAAAATATTTAAGGCGATCCGGGTTCGGGGGCCCGGGTTCACTCGGAAGGCGTGGGCTATAGCACATGAAAATGTGGGAATTAGACGGAATTCAAATTATTTTGCCGTAAAACACAAAAAATGATTAACGGTCATGGTGAGGAAGTGAATATGGTTCCTTAGGTCGTATTTGATGGCCCGGAAAAATGTTAGGCGATCCGTGTCTGGGGGGCCCAGCCCACTGGGAAGGCGTTGGCTATAGCACACAAAAATATGGGAATCGGGTGGACGGCCCACTCGGAAGGCGAGGGCTATAGCACACAAAAATATGGGAATCGGGCGGAATTTTAGTTTTTCTTCCATAAATTGCAAAACAATGAGGAACGGTCTTGGCAGGGCATTGACTATGGTTCCATAGGTCATATTTGATGGCTCAGAAAAATTTTAGGCGATCCGGGTCCGGGGGGTCCTGCCCACTCAAAAGACTTGGGCTATATGACACGAAAATATGGGAATCTGGCAGAATTCTAGTAATTTGGCCGTAAAACACAAATTAATATGGAACGGTCATGGCGGGGCGGTGGCTATAGTATCTTAGGTCCTATTTGATGGTCCGGATATATTTAAGGCGATACGGGTTCGGGGGCCCGGGCTCACTTGTAAGGCGAGGGCTATAGCACACGAAAATATCGGAATCGCGCGGAATTCAAATTATTTTGCCATAAAATGCAAAAAAATGATTAACGATCATGGAGAGGCAGTGACTATGGTTCCTTAGGTCATATTTGATGGCCCGGAAAAATATTAGGCAATCCGTGTCCGGGGGCCCCTGCCCACATGGAAGGCGTGGATAGCACACGCAAATATGGGAATCGGGCAGAATTCTAGTGTTTTGGCCCTAAAACGCAAAAATAAACAAGGAACGGTTATGGCAGGGTGGTGATAATGGTTCCTTAGGTCGTATTTGATGGACTGAAAAACTTTAGGCGATCCAGGTTCGGGGGACCGGGCCCACTTGGAAGGCGTGGGATATAGCATACGAAAATATGGGAATCAGGCGAAATTCAAATTTGTTTGCCGTAAAAAGCAAAACAATGAGGAACGGTCATGGCGAGGCAGTGACTATGGTACTTTAGGTCGTATTTGATGGCTCAGAAAATTGTTAGGCGATCCGGGTCCGGGGGACCCGACCCACTCGGAAGGTGTGGGCTATAACACACGAAAATATGGGAATCAGGCAGAATTCTAGTTTTTCTTCCGTAAATTGCAAAACAATGAAGAACGATCTTGGCAGGGCGGTAACTAAGGATCCATAGGTCATATTTGATGGACCAAAAAAATGTTAGGTAATCCAGGTCCGGGGGGTCCGCGCCACTCGGAAGATGTGGGCTATATCACACGAAAATATGGGAATATGGTAGAATTCAAGTTTGTTTCCCGTAAAACGCAAAATAACGAAGAAAGGTCAAGGAGGGGCGGTGATTGTGGTTCCATAGGTCGTATTTGATGGTCCGAAAATATTTAAGGCGATCTGGGTTTGAGGGCTCGGGCTCACTCGGAAGGCGTGGGCTATAGCAAACGAAAATATGGGAATCAGTTGAAATTCGAATTTCTTTGCCGTAAACCAAAATAAATGATTAACGGTCATGGCGAGGCAGTGACTATGATTCCTTAGGTCGTATTTGATGGCCCAGAAAAATGTTAGGCAATCCGTGTCTGGGGGGCCCAGCCCACTGGGAAGGTGTGGGCTATAGCACATGAAAATATGGGAATCGGACGGAATTCAAATTATTTTGCCGTAAAACGGAAAAAATGATTAACGGACATGGTGAGGCAGTGACTGTGGTTCCTTAGGTCATATTTGATGGCCCGAAAAAATATTAGGCGATCCGTGTCTAGGGGGCCCAGCCCACTAGGAAGGCATTGGCTATAGAACACGAAAATATGGGAATTAGGTGGAATTCAAGTTCTTTGGCAGTAAAACACAAAAAATACGGGAACGGTCATGGCGGGGAGATGGCTATGGTTCCTTCGGTCCTATTTGATGGCCCAGAAAAATTTAAGGCGATCCAGGTTTGGGGGGCCCGGGCCCACTCAGAAGGCGTGGGATATAGCACACACAAATATGGGAATCAGGCGAAATTCAATTTTTTTGCCGTTAAAAGTAAAAAAATGAGGAACGGTCATAGTGAGGCAGTGATTATGGTTCCTTAGGTCGTATTTGATAGCCCAGTAAAATTTTAGGCAATCCGGGTCCGGGGGGCCCGACCCACTCGGAAGGCTTGGGCTATAGCACACGAAAATATGAGAATCACGCGGAAATCTAGTTTTTTGGCCGTAAAAAGCAAAAAAGCGAGGAACGGTCATGGTGGGGCGGTGAATATGGTTCCTTAGGTCGTACTTGATGGGTCTTGAAAAATTTAAGGCGATCCAGTTCTGATGGGCCGACCCACTCGGAAGGCGAGGGTAAGGGTGGCAAGTGGGCCGGACCAGGCCCGGGACCGGCCCGGGACCGCGGGCCAAACGGTCTAAATGGGCTAAATGGGCCAGGACCGTTTGACCCGATTTTAGCGAGCCTGGGCCGGTCTCGTGGGCCGGTCCTATGATTTGGGCCTGTCAGGCCTGGGACCGTTTAGCCCGCCGTCCCTTAGCGGGTCAAAAAAATTTTTTTTTTTTTTTTTGTTAAAACATATAGCCGTTGGACTATCAAAAATAGCAAAATAGCCAACTTGTGCGGGGGGTTAAATACGACCTAAGGAACCATAGTCATCGCCCCGCAATGATAGTTCCTCACGTTTTGCATTTTACGGCAAAAAAATTGGAATTCCGCTCGATTCCCATATTTTCGCGTGCAATAGCCCACACATTCCGAGTGGGCCGGGCTCCCTGACTCGGATCGCCTAAAATTTTTTCGGGCCATCAAATACGACCTAGGGAACCATAGTCACCGCCTCGCCAAGATTGTTCCTAATGTTTTGCATTTTTCGGTCTAAAAACTTGAATTTCCTGCAATTCCCATATTTTCGTGTGCTAAGCCCACGCCTTCCAAGTGGTCCCCGAACCCCGATCGCCTAAAATTTTTCCGGTCCATCAAATATGACCTAAGGAACCATAGTCACCGCCCCGCCATGATCGTTCCTCATTTTATGCGTTTTTTGGCCAAAATACAAGAATTTCGCCCGATTCTCATATTTTCGCGTGCGCCCACGCCTTCCGAGTGGGCCGGGCCACCCGTACTGGGATTGCCTAAAAAATTTTCAGGCCATCAAATACGATCTAAGGAACCATAGTCACCGCCCCGCCATGATCATTCCTCATTTTTTATGATTTTTGGCCATAAAACTAGAATTTCTCCCGTTTCCCATATATTCGTGTGCAATAGCCCACTCCTTCCGAGTGGGCCGGGCCCCTCTGACACGGATTGCCTAAAAAAATTTTGGGCCATCAAATATGACCTAGGGAACCATAGTCACCGCCCCTCCATGATAATTCCTCATTTTTTGTGTTTTTCGGCCAAACAATTAGAATTCCGCCTGATTCCCATATTTTCGTGTGCTATAGCCTACGCCTTCCCAATGGGTAGAGCCCCACGGAGCCGGATTGCCTAAAATTTTTCCGGGCCATCAAATACGACCTAAGGAACAATAGTCACCGCCCCGTCTTGATCGTTCCTCATTTTTTGCGTTTTTCGGCCAAAAAACTAGAATTCCGCCTAATTCCCATATTTTTGTGTGCGCCTACGCCTTCCGAGTGGACCGGCCCCCCCGCACTGTGATCGCCTAAAAAATTTTCGGGCCATTATTCTTTTTATAATTACACTTTTTTCCTATTTTTAACTATAAATACCCCATTATTCTTTCATTTTTTCTTACAAAATCATCAATCTATCACAATCTCTCTCTAATTGCTACTATTGCTTACTTTATTGTTACAATTTGTGAAACAATTGTGAAGTTGGTGAATTGAAGCCTTCAACGATAATCAATTTCCAACAAATTGTTCGTCAATTCGGTAAACTCGTTCCAACTCTTAAGTTTTAATATTATAATTTTGTTTGTTTTATTTATTTTCTATTACTTTATTAATTAAGATGGCTTCCTTAAAAAAACTTTTTGGTAAAAATAAGGGAAAATCCAAGAGTGACGAATCTAGTGCTCAATCTGTTCCTCCTCCCCCCACTGCCTCGGGCTCCCCGAACCAAACTCCATATACGTCCTACACCTGCTATTCTTGATAGCGATAATAGTTTATTATAATTTACTGAAAGTCAATTTTGCCATAATATTAGATCTGGTGAACAATTAGACCATGAATTAATGAATGCTCTTTATTCTAATCCAACTATTTATGAAAATGATGACGAGGAAATAGATTTTGATGAAACTCAATCGGATGATGATACACCAACTAGTCCTGCTCCTGATGTTAACCCAACTAATGGTAACCCTGCTAATCCAAATGATGCCCCATTTGATACTCCTGTTACTACCCCTACTTTTTCTAGACAACCTAGCAAACGGACGGAAACATCTCCCGTTTGGCCATATTTTACTCAACTAATTCCAGAAAATAACATTTTTAGTGTCGTTAGTGTCCCTTTCGTTGTTAATTGGTTTCATTTGTTATTTAGTCTGATCTAAAAGCATTTTCATAAAATTCTCTTTGTAGTGGAATTAGTCTAATTATTTCTGATATGCATTCTAATACATATTCTATATATTCTATATCTTGGGTTCTTTGATAGTCTTCTATATTATTTTCTATTAGATTTTTTAGTAAATTTATATTTTCTGTAGTTTGTTGCCAGTATTGTAGATATGTATGATTCATTATATGCTATCAAAATATAGGTCTAGTTCATATAAATCTGTTTCTGGTATGATTAGTTCTGTCCAATTTTGGTCTATTATTTCTGTTATTTCAAAGGCTAATATTTTTTCATAGATTATTCTTCTTACATCATTATTAATGTCTTTTAGTATATAAAGTATAAGTGTTTTATAGGTAATATCGTCGTCTATTAGATAAGTGTTCATCTTATCATATGATTTGCTAAAACATATTCCTTTTAATCTCTATGTTTATTATCAGATTTATATGAACTAGACCTATATTTTGATAGCATATAATGAATCATACATATCTACAATACTGGCAACAAACTACAGAATGGCCTAGAAAAACTTTAGGCGATCCGAGTCCGGGGGTTCCGGGACCACTTGGAAGGCGTGGGCTATAGCACACGTAAATATGGGAATCAAGCGAAATTCTAGTTTTTTGGAACAAAAATGCAAAACATGAGGAGCGATCACGGCGGGGCGGTGACTATGGTTCCTTAGGTCATATTTGATGGCCCAAAAAACTTTTAGGCAATCCGAGTCCCGGGGGGGCTGTCCCACTCGGAAGCCGTGGGCTATAGCACTCGAAAATATGGGAATCGGGCGGAATTCTAGTTTATTGGCCGAAAAACGAAACAAATGTGGAACGATCATGATGGGGCAGTGACTATGGTTCCTTAGGTCATATTTGATGGCCCGGAAAAATTTTAGGCGATCCGGTTCCGGGGGGCCCAACCCACTGGGAAGCCGTGGGCTATAGCACACGAAAATAATGGAATCAGGCATAATTCTAGTTTTTTGGCCGAAAAACGCAAACAATGAGGAACGATCATGGCGGGGCGGTGACTATGGTTCTTTAGGTTGTATTTTATGGCCCAGAAAAATTTAGGCGATCGGGGTCCGGGGGTCCCGGGACCACTTGGAAGGCGTAGGCTATAGCACACGAATATATGGGAATCGGGCAAAATTTTAGTTTTTAGGCCAAAAAATGCAAAACATTAGGAACAATCTTGGCGAGGCGGTGACTATGGTTCATTAGGTCGTATTTGATGGCCCGAAATTTTTTTAGGCGATTCGAGTCAGGGAGCCCGGCCCACTCGGAATGTGTGGGCTATTGCACGCGAAAATATGGGAATCGGGCGGAATTTCAGTTTTTTTGCCGTAAAATGCAAAACGTGAGGAACGATCATTGCGGGGCGGTGACTATGGTTCCTTAGGTCGTATTTAATGGCCTAGAAATACTTTAGGCGATCCGAGTCCGAGGGTTCCGGGACCACTTCGAAGGTATGGGCTATAGCACACGTAAATATGGGAATCAAGCGGAATTCTAGTTTTTTGGAAGAAAAATGCAAAACATGAGGAGTGATCACGGCGGGGCGGTGACTATGGTTCCTTAGGTCATATTTGATGGCCCAAAAAACTTTTAGGCAATCCGAGTCCGGGGGGGCTGTCCCACTCGGAAGCCGTGGGCTATAGCACACGAAAATATGGGAATCGGGCGGAATTCTAGTTTATTTGCCGAAAAATGAAAAAAATGTGGAACGATCATGATGGGGCAGTGACTATGGTTCCTTAGGTCATATTTGATGGCCCGGAAAAATTTTAGGCGATCCGGTTCCGGGGGGCCCAACCCACTGGGAAGGCATGGGCTATAGCACACGAAAATAATGTAATCAGGCATAATTCTAGTTTTTTGGCCGAAAAATGCAAACAATGAGGAACGATCATGGCAGGGCGGTGACTATGGTTCTTTAGGTTGTATTTTATGGCCCGGAAAAATTTAGGCGATCGGGGTCCGGGGGTCACGGGACCACTTGGAAGGCGTAGGCTATAGCACACGAATATATGGGAATCGGGCAAAATTCTAGTTTTTAGGCCGAAAACTGCAAAACATTAGGAACAATCATGGCGAGGAGGTGACTATGGTTCCCTAGGTCGTATTTGATGGCCCGAAAATATTTTAGGCGATCCGAGTCAGGGAGCCCGGCCCACTCGGAATGTGTGGGCTATTGCACGCGAAAATATGGGAATCGGGCGAAATTCCAGTTTTTTTGCCGTAAAATGCAAAACGTGAGGAACGATCATTGCGGGGCGGTGTCTATGGTTCCTTAGGTCATATTTAATGGCCTAGAAATACTTTAGGCGATCCGAGTCCGGGGGTTCCGGGACCACTTGGAAGGCATGGGCTATAGCACACGTAAATATGGGAATCAAGCGGAATTCTAGTTTTTTGGAAGAAAAATGCAAAACATGAGGAGCGATCACGGCGGGGCGGTGACTATGGTTCCTTAGGTCATATTTGATGGCCCAAAAAACTTTTAGGCAATCCGAGTCCCGGGGGGGCTGTCCCACTCAGAAGCCGTGGGCTATAGCACACGAAAATATGGAAATCGGGCGGAATTCTAGTTTGTTGGCCGAAAAACGAAAAAAATGTGGAACGATCATGATGGGGCAGTGACTATGGTTCCTTAGGTCATATTTGATGGCCCGGAAAAATTTTAGGGGATCCGGTTCCGGGGGGCCCAACCCACTGGGAAGGTGTGGGCTCACACGAAAATAATGGAATCAGGCATAATTCTAGTTTTTTGGCCGAAAAACGCAAACAATGAGGGACGATCATGGCGGGGCGGTGACTATGGTTCTTTAGGTTGTATTTTATGTCTCGGAAAAATTTAGGCGATCGGGGTCCGGGCGTCCCGGGACCACTTGGAAGGCGTAGGCTATAGCACACGAATATGTGGGAATCGGGCAAAATTCTAGTTTTTAGGCCGAAAAATGCAAAACATTAGGAACAATCTTGGCGAGGCGGTGACTATGGTTCCCTAGGTCGTATTTGATGGCCCGAAAAAATTTTAGGCGATCCGAGTCAGGGAGCCCGGCCCACTTGGAATGTGTGGGCTATTGCACGCGAAAATATGGGAATCGGGCGGAATTCCAATTTTTTTGCCGTAAAATTCAAAACGTGAGGAACGATCATTGCGGGGCGGTGACTATGGTTCCTTAGGTCATATTTAATGGCCTAGAAATACTTTAGGCGATCCGAGTCCGGGGGTTCCGGGACCACTTGGAAGGTGTGGGCTATAGCACACGTAAATATGGGAATCAAGCGGAATTCTAGTTTTTTGGAAGAAAAATGCAAAACATGAGGAGCGATCACGGCGAGGTTGTGACTATGGTTCCTTAGGTCATATTTGATGGCCCAAAAAACTTTTAGGCAATCCGAGTCCGGGGGGGGCTGTCCCACTCGGAAGCCGTGGGCTATAGCACACGAAAATATGGGAATCGGGCGGAATTCTAGTTTATTGGCCGAAAAATGAAAAAAATGTGGAACGATCATGATGGGGCAGTGACTATGATTCCTTAGGTCATATTTCATGGCCCAGAAAAATTTTAGGCGATCCGGTTCCGGGGGGCCAAACCCACTGGGAAGGCGTGGGCTATAGCACACGAAAATAATGGAATCAGGCATAATTCTAGTTTTTTGGCCGAAAAACGCAAACAATGAGGAACGATCATGGCGGGGCGGTGACTATTGTTCTTTAGGTTGTATTTTATGGCCCGGAAAAATTTAGGCGATCGGGGTCCGGGGGTCCCGGGACCACTTGGAAGGCATAGGCTATAGCACACGAATATATGGGAATCGGGCAAAATTCTAGTTTTTAGGCCGAAAAATGCAAAACATTAGGAATAATCTTGGCGAGGAGGTGACTATGGTTCCCTAGGTCGTATTTGATGGCCCGAAAATATTTTAGGCGATGCGAGTCAGGGAGCCCGGCCCACTCGGAATGTGTGGGCTATTGCACGCGAAAATATGGGAATCGGGCGGAATTCCAGTTTTTTTGCCGTAAAATACAAAACGTGAGGAACGATCATTGCGGGGCGGTGACTATGGTTCCTTAGGTCATATTTAATAGCCTAGAAATACTTTAGGCGATCCGAGTCCGGGGGTTCCGGGACCACTTGGAAGGCGTGGGCTATAGCACACGTAAATATGGGAATCAAACGGAATTCTAGTTTTTTGGAAGAAAAATGCAAAACATGAGGAGCGATCATGGCGGGGTGGTGACTATGGTTCCTTAAGACATATTTGATGGCCCAAAAAACTTTTAGGCAATCCGAGTCCGGGGGGGGGGGGGCTGTCCCACTCGGAAGCCGTGGGCTATAGCACACGAAAATATGGGAATCGGGCGGAATTCTAGTTTATTGGCCGAAAAATGAAAAATATGTGGAACGATCATGACGGGGCAGTGACTATGGTTCCTTAGGTCATATTTGATGGCCCGGAAAAATTTTAGGCGATCCGGTTCCGGGAGGCCCAACCCACTGGGAAGGTGTGGGCTCACACGAAAATAATGGAATCAGGCATAATTCTAGTTTTTTGGCCGAAAAACGCAAACAATGAGGAACGATCATGGCGGGGCAGTGATTATGGTTCTTTAGGTTGTATTTTATGGCTCGGAAAAATTTAGGCGATCGGGGTCCGGGGGTCCCGGGACCACTTGGAAGGCGTAGGCTATAGCACACGAATATATGGGAATCGGGCAAAATTCTAGTTTTTAGGCCGAAAAATGCAAAACATTAGGAACAATCTTGGCGAGGCGGTGACTATGGTTCCCTAGGTCGTATTTGATGGCCCGAAAAAATTTTAGGCGATCCGAGTCAGGGAGCCCGGCCCACTCGGAATGTGTGGGCTATTGCACGCGAAAATATGGGAATCCGGCGGAATTCTAGTTTTTTGGCCGAAAAACATAAAAAATGAGGAACGCTCATGGCGGGGCGGAGACTATGATTCCTTAGGTCTTATTTGATGGCCCAAAAAACTTTTAGGCAATCTGATTCCAGGGGTCCCGGCCCACTCGGAAGGCGTGGGCTATAGCACACGAAAATATGGAAATCGGGCGAAATTCTAGTTTTTTGGCCGAAAAACGCAAAACATGAGGAACGATCATGGCTGGGAGGTGACTATGGTTCCTTAGGTCATATTTGATGGACCAGAATAATTTTAGGTGATTGGGCTCCGAGGGGCCGGGGACCACTCGGAAGGAGTGGGCTATAGCACACGAAAATATGGGAATCGGGCGCAATTCTAGTTTTTTGGCCAAAAGACGTAAACAATGAGGAATGATCATGGCGGGGCGGTGACTATAGTTTTTAGGTCATATTTGATGGCTCGAAAAAATTTTAGGCGATCACAGTGCGGGGGGCCGGTCCACTCGGAAGGCGTAGGCGCACACAAAAATATGGAAATTAGGCGAAATTCTAATTGTTTGGCCGAAAAATGCAAAAAATGAGGAATGATCATGGAGGGGCGGTGACTATGGTTCCCTAGGTCATATTTGATGGCCCGAAAATTTTTTAGGCGATCCGTGTCAAAGGGGCCCGGCCCACTCGGAAGGCGTGGGCTATTGCACACGAAAATATGGAAAACGGGCGAAATTCTACTTTTATGGCCAAAAATCGTAAAAAATGAGGAATGATCATGGCGGGGAGGTGACTATGGTTCCTTAGGTCATATTTGATGGCCGGAAATTTTTTTAGGCGATCCCAGTACGGGTGGTCCGTCCCACTCGGAAGGGGTGGGCACACGCGAAAATATTAGAATCGGGCGGAATTCTAGTATTTTGGCCGAAAAACGCATAAAATGAGGAACGCTCATGGCGGGGCGGTGACTATGGTTCCTTACGTCGTATTTGATGGACCGGAGAAATTTAAGGCGATCGGGGTCCGGGGACCACTTGGAAGGCGTGGGCTATAGCACACGAAAATATGGGAATCGCAGGGAATTCAAATTTTTAGGCCGAAAAACGCAAAATATGAGGAACGATCATGGCG
This sequence comes from Nicotiana tabacum, assembly GCF_000715075.1. Lineage (NCBI taxonomy): Eukaryota > Viridiplantae > Streptophyta > Magnoliopsida > Solanales > Solanaceae > Nicotiana > Nicotiana tabacum. The sequence goes on along the minus strand of NW_027438433.1, from coordinate 52,052 downwards.
GGGCGTTGACTATGGTTCCATAGGTTGTATTTGATGGCCCGAAAATTTTTTAGGAGATCGGGGTTCGAGGGTCCCGGGTCCACTGGGAAGGCGTGGACTATAGCACACGAAAATATGGGAATCAGGAGGAATTCTAGTATTTTGGCCATAAAACGCAAAACAACTAGGGGCAGTCATGACGAGGAGGTGACTATGGTACCTTAGGTCGTAATGGATAGCCCGAAAATTTTTTAGGCGATCCGGATATGGGGGCCTGGGCCCACTCTGAAGGCGTGGGCTATAGCACACGAAAATATGGGAATCAGAAGGAATTCTAGTTTTTTGGCCGTAAAACGCAAACAAATGAGGAGCAGTCATGACGGGGCGGTGACTATGGTTCCTTAGGTCGTATTTGATGGACCGAAAAATTTTTAGCCGATCCGATTCAGGGGGGCCCGGGCCCACTCGGAAGGCGTGGACTATATCACACGAAAATATGGGAATCAGGCGGAATTCTAGTTTTTTGGTCATAAAATACTAAAACATGAGGAGAAGTTATGATGCGGCGGTGGCTATGGTTCCTTAGGTCGTATTTGATGGCTAGAAAAAATTTTAGGCGATCCGGTTCTGGAGGACCTAGGCCCACTCGGAAGGCGTGGACTATATCACATGAAAATAAGAGAATCGGGAAGAATACTAGTTTTTTGGACGTAAAATGCAAATAAATGAGGAGGAGTCATGACGGGGCGGTGACTATGATTTCTTAGGTCGTATTTGATGGCCTGGAAGAATTTGAGGTAATCCGGGTCTAGGGGGCCCGGGCTCACTCGGAATGCGTGGGCTATAACACACGAAAATAATGGAATTGGGCAGAATTCTAGTTTTTTGGCCGTAAAATGCAAAAACAAACGAGGAGCAGTCATGACAGGGCGGTGACTATGGTTACTTAGGTCATATTTGATGGCCCGGAAAAATTTTAGGCGATCCGGTTAAGGGGTCCCGGGCCCACTCGGAAGGCGTGGGCTATAGCACACGAAAATATGGGATTCGGGAGCAATTCTAGTTTTTTGGTCGTGAAACGCAAAAACAACGAGGAACAATCATGGCGAGGTGGTGACTATGGTTCTTTAGGTCGTATTTGATGGCCCGAAATTCTTTTAGGCTATCCGAGTAGTGGGGGCCCGGCCCACTCGGAAGGCGTGGGCTATAGCATAAGAAAATATGGGAATCGGGCGGAATTGTAGATTTTTGGCCTTAAAATGCAAAAAATTAGGAACGATCATGGCGGGGCGGTGACTATGGTTCCTTAGGCCGTATTTTATGGCCCGAAAATATTTTAGGCGATCCGGGTCTGGGGAGCCCGGGTCCACTCGGAAGGTGTCGGCTAAAGCACACAGAAATATGGGAATCGGGCAAAATTCTAGTTTTTTTGCCGTAAAATGCAAAAACCGAGGAACGGTTATGGCGGAGCGGTGATTATGGTTCCTTAGATCGTATTCTATGGCCCAAAAAATTTTTAGGCGATTCGGGTCCGGGGGGCCGGTCCCACTCGGAAGCCGTGGGTTATATAGCACACGCAAATATGGGAATTTGGCGAAATTCTAGTTTTTTTGCCGTAAAACGAAAAATTACGAGGAAACGTCATAGAGGGGCGGTGACTATTTTTCCGTAGATCATTTTTGATGGCCCGAAAAATTTTTAGGCGATCTGGTACGGGGGGGGCCTAGGCCCACTGGGATGGCGTGAACTATAGCACACGAAAATATGGGAATCAGGAGGAATTCTAGTATTTTGGCCGTAAAACGCAAAACAACTAGGGGTAGTCATGACGAGGAGGTGACTATTGTACCTTAGGTCGTAATAGATAGCCCGAATATGTTTTAGGCGATCCGGATATGGGGGCCTGGGCCCACTCTGAAGGCGTGGGCTATAGCACACGCAAATATGGGAATCAGAAGGAATTCTAGTTTTTTGGCCGTAAAACGCAAACAAATGAGGAGCAATCATGACGGGGCGGTGACTATGGTTCCTTAGGTCGTATTTTATGGCCCGGAAAATTTTTAACGGATCCGGTTCTAGGGGGCCCGGGCTCACTCGGAATGTGTGGGCTATAACACACGAAAATAATGGAATTGGGTAGAATTCTAGTTTTTTGGCAGTAAAATACAAAAACGAACGAGGAGCAGTCATGACAGGGCGGTGACTATGGTTACTTAGGTCATATTTGATGGCCCGGAAAAATTTTAGGCGATCCGGTTCAGGGGGTCCCGGGCCCACTCGGAAGGCGTGGGCTATAGCACACGAAAATATGGGATTCAGGCGCAATACTAGTTTTTTGGTCATAAAACGCAAAAACAACGAGGAACAATCATGGCGAGGTGGTGACTATGGTTCTTTAGGTCGTATTTGATGGCCCGAAAAATGTTTAGGCTATCCAAGTCCGGGGGCCCGGCCCACTCGGAAGGCGTGGGCTATAGCATACGAAAATATGGGAATCGGGCGGAATTGTAGATTTTTGGCCTTAAAATACAAAAAATAAGGAACGATCATGGCGGGGCGGTGACTATGGTTCCTTAGGTCGTATTTTATGGCCCGAAAATATTTTAGGCGATCAGGGTCTGGGGTGCTCGGGTCACTCGGAAGGTGTCGACTAAAGCACACGGAAATATGGGAATCGGGTAGAATTCTAGTTTTTTCACCGTAAAATGCAAAAACCGAGGAATGGTTATGGCAGAGCGGTGATTATGGTTCCTTAGATCGTATTCTATGGTCCAAAAAAATTTTAGGCGATCCGGGTCCGGGGGGCCGGTCCCACTCGGAAGCCGTGGGTTATAGCACACGCAAATATGGGAATTGGGCGAAATTCTAGTTTTTTTGCCGTAAAACGAAAAATTGCGAGGAAAAGTCATGGAAGGGCGGTGACTATTTTTCCTTAGATCGTTTTTGATTGCCCGAAAAATTTTTAGGCGATCTGGTTCGGGGGGGCCCGGGCCCACTGGGAAGGCGTGGACTATAGCACACGAAAATATGGGAATCAGGAGGAATTTTAGTTTTTTGGCCGTAAAACGCAAAACATCGAAGGGAAGTCATGACGAGTAGGTGACTATGGTAACTTAGGTCGTAATGGATAGCCCGAAAATTTTTTAGGCGATCCGGATATGGGGGCCTGGGCCCACTTTGAAGGCGTGGGTATAGCACACGAAAATATGGGAATCAGAAGGAATTCTAGTTTTTTGGCCGTAAAACGCAAACAAATGAGGAGAAGTCATGACGGGGCGGTGACTATGGTTCCTTAGGTCATATTTGATGGCCCGAAAAATTTTTAGGCGATCCGATTCTGGGGGGCCCGGGCCCACTCGGAAGGCGTGGACTATATCACACGAAAATATGGGAATCAGGCAGAATTCTAGTTTTTTGGTCGTAAAATACAAAAACACGAGGAGAAGTTATGATGCGGCGGTTACTATGGTTCCTTAGGTCGTATTTGATGGCCAAAAAAAATTTTAGGCGATCCGGTTCTGGAGGGCCTAGGCCCACTCGGAAGGCGTGGACTATATCACATGAAAATAAGAGAATCGGGAGGAATACTAGTTTTTTGGACGTAAAATGCAAAAAAATGAGGAGGAGTCATGACGGGGCGGTGACTATGGTTTCTTAGGTCGTATTTGATGGCCTGGAAAAATTTGAGGTGATCCGGGTCTAGGGGCCCGGGCTCACTCGGAATGCGTGGGCTATAACACACAAAAATAATGGAATCGGGCAGAATTCTAGTTTTTTGGCAGTAAAATGCAAAAACAAACGAGGAGCAGTCATGACAGGGCGGTGACTATGGTTACTTAGGTCATATTTGATGGCCCGGAAAATTTTTAGGTGATCCGGTTCAGGGGCTCCCGGGCCCACTCGGAAGGCGTGGGCTATAGCACACGAAAATATGGGATTCGGGCGCAATTCTAGTTTTTTGGTCATAAAACGCAAAAACAACGAGGAACAATCATGGCGAGGTGGTGACTATGGTTCTTTAAGTCGTATTTGATGGCCCGAAAAATTTTTAGGCTATCCGAGTCCGGGGGCCCCGGCCCACTCGGAAGGCGTGGGCTATAACATACGAAAATATTAGAATCGGGCGGAATTGTAGATTTTTGGCCTTAAAATGCAAAAAATAAGGAACGATCATGGCGGGGCGGTGACTATGGTTCCTTAGGTCGTATTTTATGGCCCGAAAATATTTTAGACGATCCGGGTCTGGGGTGCCCGGGTCCACTCGAAAGGTGTCGGCTAAAGCACACGGAAATATGGGAATCGAGTAGAATTCTAGTTTTTTCGCCGTAAAATGCAAAAACCGAGGAATGGTTATGGCGGAGCGATGATTATGGTTCCTTAGATCGTATTCTATGGTCCAAAAAAATTTTAGGCGATCCGGGTCCGGGGGGCCGGTCCCACTCGGAAGCGGTGGGTTATAGCACACGCAAATATGGGAATTGGGCGAAATTCTAGTTTTTTTGCCGTAAAACGAAACATTACGAGGAAAAGTCATGGATGGGCGGTGACTATTATTCCTTAGATCATTTTTGATTGCCCGAAAAATATTTAGGCGATCTGGTTCGGGGGGGACCGGGCCCACTGGCAAAGCGTGGACTATAGCACACGAAAATATGGGAATCAGGAGGAATTCTAGTATTTTGGCCGTAAAACGCAAAACATCGAGGGGCAGTCATGACAAGTAGGTCACTATGGTAACTTAGGTCGTAATGGATAGCCCGAAAATTTTTTAGGCGATCCGGATATGGGGGCCTGGGCCCACTCTAAAGGCGTGGGCTATAGCACACGAAAATATGGGAATCAGAAGGAATTCTAGTTTTTTGGCCGTAAAACGCAAACAAATGAGGAGCAGTCATGACGGGGCGGTGACGATGGTTCCTTAGGTCGTATTTGATGGCCCAGAAAATTTTTAGCGGATCCGGTTCTAGGGGGCCCGGGCCCACTCGGAAGGCGTGGACTATATCACACGAAAATATGGGAATCAGGCGGAATTCTAATTTTTTGGTCGTAAAATACAAAAACACGAGGAGAAGTTAAGATGCGGCGGTGGCTATGGTTCCTTAGGTCGTATTTGATGGCTAGAAAAAATTTTAGGCGATCCGGTTCTGGAGGGCCTAGGCCCACTCGGAAGGCGTGGACTATATCACATGAAAATAAGAGAATCGGGAAGAATACTAGTTTTTTGGACGTAAAATGCAAAACAATGAGGAGGAGTCATGACAGGGCGGTGACTATGGTTTCTTAGGTCGTATTTGATGGCTTGGAAGAATTTGAGGTGATCCGGGTCTAGGGGGCCCGGGCTCACTCGGAATGTGTGGGCTATAACACACGAAAATAATGGAATCCGGCAGAATTCTAGTTTTTTGGCAGTAAAATACAAAAACAAACGAGGAGCAGTCATGACAGGGCGGTGACTATGGTTACTTAGGTCATATTTGATGGCCCGGAAAAATTTTAGGTGATCCGGTTCAGGGGGTCCCGGGCCCACTCGGAAGGCGTGGGCTATAGCACACGAAAATATGGGATTCGGGCGCAATTCTAGTTTTTTGGTCATAAAACGCAAAAACAACGAGGAACAATCATGGCGAGGTGGTGACTATGGTTCTTTAGGTCGTATTTGATGGCCCGAAAAATGTTTAGGCTATCAGAGTCCGGGGGGCCCGGCCCACTCGGAAGGCGTGGGCTATAGCATACGAAAATATGGGAATCGGGCGGAATTGTAGATTTTTGGCCTTAAAATGCAAAAAATAAGGAACGATCATGGCGGGGCGGTGACTATGGTTCCTTAGGTCGTATTTTATGGCCCGAAAATATTTTAGGCGATCAGGGTCTGGGGTGCCCGGGTCCACTCGGAAGGTGTCGGCTAAAGCACACGGAAATATGGGAATCGGGTAGAATTCTAGTTTTTTCGCCGTAAAATGCAAAAACCGAGGAATGGTTATGGCAGAGCGGTGATTATGGTTCCTTAGATCGTATTCTATTTTCCAAAAAAATTTTAGGCGATCCGGGTCCGGGGAGCCGGTCCCACTCGGAAGCCGTGGGTTATAGCACACGCAAATATGGGAATTGGGCGAAATTCTAGTTTTTTTGCCGTAAAACGAAAAATTACGAGGAAAAGTCATGGAAGGGCGGTGACTATTTTTCCTTAGATCGTTTTTGATTGCCCGAAAAATTTTTAGGCGATCTGGTTCGGGGGGGCCCGGGCCCACTGGGAAGGCGTGGACTATAGCACACGAAAATATGGGAATCAGGAGGAATTTTAGTATTTTGGCCGTAAAACGCAAAACATCAAAGGGCAGTCATGACGAGTAGGTGACTATGGTAACTTAGGTCGTAATGGATAGCCCGAAAATTTTTTAGGCGATCCGGATATGGGGGCCTGGGCCCACTCTGAAGGCGTGGGCTATAGCACATGAAAATATGGGAATCAGAAGGAATTCTAGTTTTTTGGCCGTAAAACGCAAACAAATGAGGAGAAGTCATGACGGGGCGGTGACTATGGTTCCTTAGGTCATATTTTATGGCCCGTTAAATTTTTAGGCGATCCGATTCTGGGGGGCCCAGGCCCACTCGGAAGGAGTGGACTATATCACACGAAAATATGGGAATCAGGCAGAATTCTAGTTTTTTGGTCGTAAAATACAAAAACACGAGGAGAAGTTATGATGCGGCGGTTACTATGGTTCCTTAGGTCGTATTTGATGGCCAAAAAAAATTTTAGGCGATCCGGTTCTGGAGGGCCTAGGCCCACTCGGAAGGCGTGGACTATATCACATGAAAATAAGAGAATCGGGAGGAATACTAGTTTTTTGGACGTAAAATGCAAAAAAATGAGGAGGAGTCATGACGGGGCGGTGACTATGGTTTCTTAGGTCGTATTTGATGGCCTGGAAAAATTTGAGGTGATCCGGGTCTAGGGGCCCGGGCTCACTCGGAATGCGTGGGCTATAACACACAAAAATAATGGAATCGGGCAGAATTCTAGTTTTTTGGCAGTAAAATGCAAAAACAAACGAGGAGCAGTCATGACAGGGCGGTGACTATGGTTACTTAGGTCATATTTGATGGCCCGGAAAATTTTTAGGTGATCCGGTTCAGGGGCTCCCGGGCCCACTCGGAAGGCGTGGGCTATAGCACACGAAAATATGGGATTCGGGCGCAATTCTAGTTTTTTGGTCATAAAACGCAAAAACAACGAGGAACAATCATGGCGAGGTGGTGACTATGGTTCTTTAAGTCGTATTTGATGGCCCGAAAAATTTTTAGGCTATCCGAGTCCGGGGGCCCCGGCCCACTCGGAAGGCGTGGGCTATAACATACGAAAATATTAGAATCGGGCGGAATTGTAGATTTTTGGCCTTAAAATGCAAAAAATAAGGAACGATCATGGCGGGGCGGTGACTATGGTTCCTTAGGTCGTATTTTATGGCCCGAAAATATTTTAGACGATCCGGGTCTGGGGTGCCCGGGTCCACTCGAAAGGTGTCGGCTAAAGCACACGGAAATATGGGAATCGAGTAGAATTCTAGTTTTTTCGCCGTAAAATGCAAAAACCGAGGAATGGTTATGGCGGAGCGATGATTATGGTTCCTTAGATCGTATTCTATGGTCCAAAAAAATTTTAGGCGATCCGGGTCCGGGGGGCCGGTCCCACTCGGAAGCCGTGGGTTATAGCACACGCAAATATGGGAATTGGGCGAAATTCTAGTTTTTTTGCCGTAAAATGAAACATTACGAGGAAAAGTCATGGATGGGCGGTGACTATTATTCCTTAGATCATTTTTGATTGCCCGAAAAATATTTAGGCGATCTGGTTCGGGGGGGACCGGGCCCACTGGCAAAGCGTGGACTATAGCACACGAAAATATGGGAATCAGGAGGAATTCTAGTATTTTGGCCGTAAAACGCAAAACATCGAGGGGCAGTCATGACAAGTAGGTCACTATGGTAACTTAGGTCGTAATGGATAGCCCGAAAATTTTTTAGGCGATCCGGATATGGGGGCCTGGGCCCACTCTGAAGGCGTGGGCTATAGCACACGAAAATATGGGAATCAGAAGGAATTCTAGTTTTTTGGCCGTAAAACGCAAACAAATGAGGAGCAGTCATGACGGGGCGGTGACGATGGTTCCTTAGGTCGTATTTGATGGCCCAGAAAATTTTTAGCGGATCCGGTTCTAGGGGGCCCGGGCCCACTCGGAAGGCGTGGACTATATCACACGAAAATATGGGAATCAGGCGGAATTCTAATTTTTTGGTCGTAAAATACAAAAACACGAGGAGAAGTTAAGATGCGGCGGTGGCTATGGTTCCTTAGGTCGTATTTGATGGCTAGAAAAAATTTTAGGCGATCCGGTTCTGGAGGGCCTAGGCCCACTCGGAAGGCGTGGACTATATCACATGAAAATAAGAGAATCGGGAAGAATACTAGTTTTTTGGACGTAAAATGCAAAACAATGAGGAGGAGTCATGACAGGGCGGTGACTATGGTTTCTTAGGTCGTATTTGATGGCTTGGAAGAATTTGAGGTGATCCGGGTCTAGGGGGCCCGGGCTCACTCGGAATGTGTGGGCTATAACACACGAAAATAATGGAATCCGGCAGAATTCTAGTTTTTTGGCAGTAAAATACAAAAACAAACGAGGAGCAGTCATGACAGGGCGGTGACTATGGTTACTTAGGTCATATTTGATGGCCCGGAAAAATTTTAGGTGATCCGGTTCAGGGGGTCCCGGGCCCACTCGGAAGGCGTGGGCTATAGCACACGAAAATATGGGATTCGGGCGCAATTCTAGTTTTTTGGTCATAAAACGCAAAAACAACGAGGAACAATCATGGCGAGGTGGTGACTATGGTTCTTTAGGTCGTATTTGATGGCCCGAAAAATGTTTAGGCTATCAGAGTCCGGGGGGCCCGGCCCACTCGGAAGGCGTGGGCTATAGCATACGAAAATATGGGAATCGGGCGGAATTGTAGATTTTTGGCCTTAAAATGCAAAAAATAAGGAACGATCATGGCGGGGCGGTGGCTATGGTTCCTTAGGTCGTATTTTATGGCCCGAAAATATTTTAGGCGATCAGGGTCTGGGGTGCCCGGGTCCACTCGGAAGGTGTCGGCTAAAGCACACGGAAATATGGGAATCGGGTAGAATTCTAGTTTTTTCGCCGTAAAATGCAAAAACCGAGGAATGGTTATGGCAGAGCGGTGATTATGGTTCCTTAGATCGTATTCTATGGTCCAAAAAAATTTTAGGCGATCCGGGTCCGGGGAGCCGGTCCCACTCGGAAGCCGTGGGTTATAGCACACGCAAATATGGGAATTGGGCGAAATTCTAGTTTTTTTGCCGTAAAACGAAAAATTACGAGGAAAAGTCATGGAAGGGCGGTGACTATTTTTCCTTAGATCGTTTTTGATTGCCCGAAAAATTTTTAGGCGATCTGGTTCGGGGGGGCCCGGGCCCACTGGGAAGGCGTGGACTATAGCACACGAAAATATGGGAATCAGGAGGAATTTTAGTATTTTGGCCGTAAAACGCAAAACATCAAAGGGCAGTCATGACGAGTAGGTGACTATGGTAACTTAGGTCGTAATGGATAGCCCGAAAATTTTTTAGGCGATCCGGATATGGGGGCCTGGGCCCACTCTGAAGGCGTGGGCTATAGCACATGAAAATATGGGAATCAGAAGGAATTCTAGTTTTTTGGCCGTAAAACGCAAACAAATGAGGAGAAGTCATGACGGGGCGGTGACTATGGTTCCTTAGGTCATATTTTATGGCCCGTTAAATTTTTAGGCGATCCGATTCTGGGGGGCCCAGGCCCACTCGGAAGGAGTGGACTATATCACACGAAAATATGGGAATCAGGCAGAATTCTAGTTTTTTGGTCGTAAAAAACAAAAACACGAGGAGAAGTTATGATGCGGCGGTTACTATGGTTCCTTAGGTCGTATTTGATGGCCAAAAAAAATTTTAGGCGATCCGGTTCTGGAGGGCCTAGGCCCACTCGGAAGGCGTGGACTATATCACATGAAAATAAGAGAATCGGGAGGAATACTAGTTTTTTGGACGTAAAATGCAAAAAAATGAGGAGGAGTCATGACGGGGCGGTGACTATGGTTTCTTAGGTCGTATTTGATGGCCTGGAAAAATTTGAGGTGATCCGGGTCTAGGGGTCCGGGCTCACTCGGAATGCGTGGGCTATAACACACAAAAATAATGGAATCGGGCAGAATTCTAGTTTTTTGGCAGTAAAATGCAAAAACAAACGAGGAGCAGTCATGACAGGGCGGTGACTATGGTTACTTAGGTCATATTTGATGGCCCGGAAAAATTTTAGGCGATCCGGTTCAGGGGCTCCCAGGCCCACTCGGAAGGCGTGGGCTATAGCACACGAAAATATGGGATTCGGGCGCAATTCTAGTTTTTTGGTCATAAAACGCAAAAACAACGAGGAACAATCATGGCGAGGTGGTGACAATGGTTCTTTAGGTCGTATTTGATGGCCCAAAAAATTTTTAGGCTATCCGAGTCCGGGGGCCCCGGCCCACTCGGAAGGCGTGGGCTATAGCATACGAAAATATGGGAATCGGGCGGAATTGTAGATTTTTGGCCTTAAAATGCAAAAAATAAGGAACGATCATGGCGGGGCGGTGACTATGGTTCCTTAGGTCATATTTTATGGCCCGAAAATATTTTAGGCGATCCGGGTCTGGGGTGCCCGGGTCCACTCGGAAGGTGTCGGCTAAAGCACACGAAAATATGGGAATCGGGTAGAATTCTAGTTTTTTCGCCGTAAAATGCAAAAACCGAGGAATGGTTATGGCGGAGCGGTGATTATGGTTCCTTAGATCGTATTCTATGGTCCAAAAAAATTTTAGGCGATCCGGGTCCGGGGGGCCGGTCCCACTCGGAAGCCGTGGGTTATAGCACACGCAAATATGGGAATTTGGCGAAATTCTAGTTTTTTTGCCGTAAAACGAAAAATTACGAGGAAAAGTCATGGATGGGCGGTGACTATTTTTCCTTAGATCGTTTTTGATTGCCCGAAAAATATTTAGGCGATCTGGTTCGGGGGGGCCCGGGCCCACTGGGAAGGAGTGGACTATAGCACACGAAAATATGGGAATCAGGAGGAATTCTAGTATTTTGGCCGTAAAACGCAAAACATCGAGGGGCAGTCATGACGAGTAGGTGACTATGGTAACTTAGGTCGTAATGGATAGCCCGAAAATTTTTTAGGCGATCCGGATATGGGGGCCTGGGCCCACTCTGAAGGCGTGGGCTATAGCACACGAAAATATGGGAATCAGAAGGAATTCTAGTTTTTTGGCCGTAAAACGCAAACAAATGAGGAGCAGTCATGACGGGGCGGTGACTATGGTTCCTTAGGTCGTATTTGATGGACCGAAAAATTTTTAGCCGATCCGGTTCTGGGGGGGCCCGGGCCCACTCGGAAGGCGTGGACTATATCACACGAAAATATGGGAATCAGGCGGAATTCTAGTTTTTTGGTCGTAAAATACAAAAACACGAGGAGAAGTTATGATGCGGCGGTGGCTATGGTTCCTTAGGTCGTATTTGATGGCTAGAAAAAATTTTAGGCGATCCGGTTCTGGAGGGCTTAGGCCCACTCGGAAGGCGTGGACTATATCACATGAAAATAAGAGAATCGGGAAGAATACTAGTTTTTTGGATGTAAAATGCAAAAAAATGAGGAGGAGTCATGACGGGGCGGTGACTATGGTTTCTTAGGTCGTATTTGATGGCCTGGAAGAATTTGAGGTGATCCGGGTCTAGGGGGCCCGGGCTCACTCGGAATGTGTGGGCTATAACACACGAAAATAATGGAATCGGGCAGAATTTTAGTTTTTTGGCAGTAAAATACAAAAATAAACGAGGAGCAGTCATGACAGGGCGGTGACTATGGTTACTTAGGTCATATTTGATGGCCCGGAAAAATTTTAGGCAATCCGGTTCAGGGGGTCCCGGGCCCACTCGGATGGCGTGGGCTATAGCACACGAAAATATGGGATTCGGGCGCAATTCTAGTTTTTTGGTCATAAAATGCAAAAGCAATGAGGAACAATCATGGCGAGGTGGTGACTATGGTTCTTTAGGTCATATTTGATGGCCCGAAAAATTTTTAGGCTATCCGAGTCCGGGGGGCCCGGCCCACTCGGAAGGGGTGGGCTATAGCATACGAAAATATGGGAATCGGGCGGAATTGTTGATTTTTGGCCTTAAAATGCAAAAAATAAGGAACGATCATGGCGGGGCGGTGACTATGGTTCCTTAGGTCGTATTTTATGGCCCGAAAATATTTTAGGCGATCCGGGTCTGGGGTGCCTGGGTCCATTCGGAAGGTGTCGGCTAAAGCACACGGAAATATGGGAATCGGGTAGAATTCTAGTTTTTTCGCCGTAAAATGCAAAAATTGAGGAATGGTTATGGCAGAGTGGTGATTATGGTTCCTTAGATCGTATTCTATGGTCCAAAAAAAATTTATGCGATCCGGGTCCGGGGGGCCGGTCCCACTTGGAAGCCGTGGGTTATAGCACACGCAAATATGGGAATTGGGCGAAATTCTAGTTTTTTTGCCGTAAAACGAAAAATTACGAGGAAAAGTCATGGAAGGGCGGTGACTATTTTTCCTTAGATCGTTTTTGATTGCCCGAAAAATTTTTAGCCGATCTGGTTCGGGGGGGCCCGGGCCCACTGGGAAGGAGTGGACTATAGCACACGAAAATATGGGAATCAGGAGGAATTCTAGTATTTTGGCCGTAAAACGCAAAACATCGAGGGGCAGTCATGACGAGTAGGTCACTATGGTAACTTAGGTCGTAATGGATAGCCCGAAAATTTTTTAGGCGATCCGGATATGGGGCCCTGGGCCCACTCTGAAGACGTGGGCTATAGCACACGAAAATATGGGAATCAGAAGGAATTCTAGTTTTTTGGCTGTAAAACGCAAACAAATGAGGAGAAGTCATGACGGGGCGGTGACTATGGTTCCTTAGGTCTTATTTTATGGCCCGTTAAATTTTTAGGCGATCCGATTTTGGGGGCCCGGGCCCACTCGGAAGGCGTGGACTATATCACACGAAAATATGGGAATCAGGCAGAATTCTAGTTTTTTGGTCGTAAAATACAAAAACACGAGGAGAAGTTATGATGCGGCGGTTACTATGGTTCCTTAGGTCGTATTTGATGGCCAAAAAAAATTTTAGGCGATCCGGTTCTGGAGGGCCTAGGCCCACTCGGAAGGCGTGGACTATATCACATGAAAATAAGAGAATCGGGAGGAATACTAGTTTTTTGGACGTAAAATGCAAAAAAATGAGGAGGAGTCATGACGGGGCGGTGACTACGGTTTCTTAGGTCGTATTTGATGGCCTGGAAAAATTTGAGGTGATCCGGGTCTAGGGGGCCCGGGCTCACTCGGAATGCATGGGCTATAACACACGAAAATAATGGAATCGGGCAGAATTCTAGTTTTTTGGCAGTAAAATGCAAAAACAAACGAGGAGCAGTCATGACAGGGCGGTGACTATGGTTACTTAGGTCATATTTGATGGCCCGGAAAAATTTTAGGCGATCCGGTTCAGGGGCTCCCGGGCCCACTCGGAAGGCGTGGGCTATAGCACACGAAAATATGGGATTCGGGCGCAATTCTAGTTTTTTGGTCATAAAACGCAAAAACAACGAGGAACAATCATGGCGAGGTGGTGACAATGGTTCTTTAGGTCGTATTTGATGGCCCGAAAAATGTTTAGGCTATCCGAGTCCGGGGGCCCGGCCCACTCGGAAGGCGTGGGCTATAGCATACGAAAATATGGGAATCGGGCGGAATTGTAGATTTTGGCCTTAAAATGCAAAAAATAAGGAACGATCATGGCGGGGCGGTGACTATGGTTCCTTAGGTCGTATTTTATGGCCCGAAAATATTTTAGGCGATCCGGGTCTGGGGTGCCCGGGTCCACTCGGAAGGTGTCGGCTAAAGCACACGGAAATATGGGAATCGGGTAGAATTCTAGTTTTTTCGCCGTAAAATGCAAAAACCGAGGAATGGTTATGGCAGAGCGGTGATTATGGTTCCTTAGATCGTATTCTATGGTCCAAAAAAATTTTAGGCGATCCGGGTCCGGGGGGCCGGTCCCACTCGGAAGCCGTGGGTTATAGCACACGCAAATATGGGAATTGGCCGAAATTCTAGTTTTTTTGCCGTAAAACGAAAAATTACGAGGAAAAGTCATGGAAGGGCGGTGACTATTTTTCCTTAGATCGTTTTTGATTGCCCGAAAAATTTTTAGGCGATCTGGTTCGGGGGGGCCCGGGCCCACTGGGAAGGCGTGGACTATAGCACACGAAAATATGGGAATCAGGAGGAATTTTAGTATTTTGGCCGTAAAACGCAAAACATCGAAGGGCAGTCATGACGAGTAGGTGACTATGGTAACTTAGGTCATAATGGATAGCCCGAAAATTTTTTAGGCGATCCGGATATGGGGGCCTGGGCCCACTCTGAAGGCGTGGGCTATAGCACACGAAAATATGGGAATCAGAAGGAATTCTAGTTTTTTGGCCGTAAAACAGAAACAAATGAGGAGAAGTCATGACGGGGCAGTGACTATGGTTCCTCAGGTCATATTTGATGGCCCGAAAAATTTTTAGGCGATCCGATTTTGGGGGCCCGGGCCCACTCGGAAGGCGTGGACTATATCACACGAAAATATGGGAATCAGGCAGAATTCTAGTTTTTTGGTCGTAAAATACAAAAACTCGAGGAGAAGTTATGATGCGGCGGTTACTATGGTTCCTTAGGTCGTATTTGATGGCCAAAAAAAATTTTAGGCGATCCGTTTCTGGAGGGCCTAGGCCCACTCGGAAGGCGTGGACTATATCACATGAAAATAAGAGAATCGGGAGGAATACTAGTTTTTTGGACGTAAAATGCAAAAAAATGAGGAGGAGTCATGACGGGGCGGTGACTATGGTTTCTTAGGTCGTATTTGATGGCCTGGAAAAATTTGAGGTGATCCGGGTCTAGGGGGCCCGGGCTCACTCGGAATGCGTGGGCTATAACACACGAAAATAATGGAATCGGGCAGAATTCTAGTTTTTTGGCAGTAAAATGCAAAAACAAACGAGGAGCAGTCATGGCAGGGCGGTGACTATGGTTACTTAGGTCATATTTGATGGCCCGGAAAAATTTTAGGTGATCCGGTTCAGGGGCTTCCGGGCCCACTCGGAAGGCGTGGGCTATAGCACACGAAAATATGGGATTAGGGCGCAATTCTAGTTTTTTGGTTATAAAACGCAAAAACAACGAGGAACAATCATGGCGAGGTGGTGACTATGGTTCTTTAGGTCGTATTTGATGGCCCGAAAAATTTTTAGGCTATCCGAGTCTGGGGGCCCCGGGCCACTCGGAAGGCGTGGGCTATAGCATACGAAAATATGGGAATCGGGTGGAATTGTAGATTTTTGGCCTTAAAATGCAAAAAATAAGGAACGATCATGGCGGGGCGGTGACTATGGTTCCTTAGGTCGTATTTTATGGCCCGAAAATATTTTAGGCGATCCGGGTCTGGGGTGCCCGGGTCCACTCGGAAGGTGTCGGCTAAAGCACACGGAAATATGGGAATCGGGTAGAATTCTAGTTTTTTCGCCGTAAAATGCAAAAACCGAGGAATGGTTATGGCAGAGCGGTGATTATGGTTCCTTAGATCGTATTCTATGGTCCAAAAAAATTTTAGGCGATCCGGGTCCGGGGGGCCGGTCCCACTCGGAAGCCGTGGGTTATAGCACACGCAAATATGGGAATTGGGCGAAATTCTAGTTTTTTTGCCGTAAAACGAAAAATTACGAGGAAAAGTCATGGAAGGGCGGTGACATTTTTTCTTAGATCGTTTTTGATTGCCAGAAAAATTTTTAGGCGATCTGGTTCGGGGGGGCCCGGGCCCATTGGGAAGGCGCGGACTATAGCAAACGAAAATATGGGAATCAGGAGGAATTCTAGTATTTTGGCCGTAAAACGCAAAACATCGAGGGGGAGTCATGACGAGTAGGTCACTATGGTAACTTAGGTCGTAATGGATAGCCCGAAAATTTTTTAGGCAATCCGGAAATGGGGGCCTGGGCCCACTCTGAAGGTGGGGGCTATAGCACATGAAAATATGGGAATCAGAAGGAATTCTAGTTTTTTGGCCGTAAAACGCAAACAAATGAGGAGCAGTCATGACGGGGCGGTGACTATGGTTCCTTAGGTCGTATTTGATGGCCCGAAAAATTTTTAGCGGATCCGGTTCTGGGGGGCCCGGGCCCACTCGGAAGGTGAGGACTATATCACACGAAAATATGGGAATCAGGCGGAATTCTAGTTTTTTGGTCGTAAAATACAAAAACACGAGGAGAAGTTATGATGTGGCGGTGGCTATGGTTCCTTAGTTCGTATTTGATGGCTAGAAAAAATTTTAGGCGATCCGGTTCTGGAGGGCCTAGGCCCACTCGGAAGGCGTGGACTATATCACATGAAAATAAGAGAATCGGGAAGAATACAAGTTTTTTGGACGTAAAATGCAAAAAAAATGAGGAGGAGTCATGACGGGGCGGTGACTATGGTTTCTTAGGTCGTATTTGATGGCCTGGAAGAATTTGAGGTGATCCGGGTCTAGGGGGCCCGGGCTCACTCGGAATGTGTGGGCTATAACACACGAAAATAATGGAATCGGGCAGAATTCTAGTTTTTTGGCAGTAAAATGCAAAAACAAACGAGGAGCAGCCATGACAGGGCGGTGACTATGGTTAATTAGGTCATATTTGATGGCCCGGAAAAATTTTAGGCGATCCGGTTCAGGGGGTCCCGGGCCCACTCGGAAGGCGTGGGCTATAGCACACGAAAATATGGGATTCGGGCGCAATTCTAGTTTTTTGGTCGTAATACGCAAAAACAACGAGGAACAATCATGGCGAGTTGGTGACTATGGTTCTCTAGGTCACATTTGATGGCCCGAAAAATTTTTAGGCGATCCGATTCTGGGGGGGCCGGGCCCACTCGGAAGGCGTGGACTATATCACACGAAAATATGGGAATCAGGCAGAATTCTAGTTTTTTGGTCGTAAAATACAAAAACATGAGGAGAAGTTATGATGCGGCGGTTACTATGGTTCCTTAGGTCGTATTTGATGGCCAGAAAAATTTTTAGGCGATCCGGTTCTGGAGGGCCTAGGCCCACTCGGAAGGCGTGGACTATATCACATGAAAATAAGAGAATCGGGAGGAATACTAGTTTTTTGGACGTAAAATGCAAAACAATGAGGAGGAGTCATGACGGGGCGGTGACTATGGTTTCTTAGGTCGTATTTGATGGCCTGGAAAAATTTAAGGTGATCCGGGTCTTGGGGGCCCGGGCTCACTCGGAATACGTGGGCTATAACACACGAAAATAATGGAATCGGGCAGAATTCTAGTTTTTTGGCCGTAAAATGCAAAAACAAACGAGGAGCAGTCATGACAGGGCGGTGACTATGGTTACTTAGGTCATATTTGATGGCCCGGAAAATTTTTAGGCGATCTGGTTCAGGGGGTCCTGGGCCCACTCGGAAGGCGTGGGCTATAGCACACGAAAATATGGGATTCGGGCGCAATTCTAGTTTTTTGGTCGTAAAACGCAAAAACAACGAGGAACAATCATGGCGAGGTGGTGACTATGGTTCTTTAGGTCGTATTTGATGGCCCGAAAAATGTTTAGGCTATCCGAGTCCGGGGGGCCCGGCCCACTCGGAAGGCGTGGGCTATAGCATACGAAAATATGGGAATCGGGCGGAATTGTAGATTTTTGGCCTTAAAATGCAAAAAATAAGGAACGATCATGGCGGGGCGGTGACTATGGTTCCTTAGGTCGTATTTTATGGCCCGAAAATATTTTAGGCGATCCGGGTCTGGGGTGCCCTGGTCCACTCGAAAGGTGTCGGCTAAAGCACACGGAAATATAGGAATCGGGCAGAATTCTAGTTTTTTTGCCGTAACATCCAAAAATCGAGGAACGGTTATGGCGGAGCGGTGATTATGGTTCCTTAGATCGTATTCTATGGCCCAAAAAATTTTTAGGAGATCCGGTTCCGGGGGGCCGGTCCCACTCGGAAGCCGTGGGTTATAGCACACGCAAATATGGGAATTGGGCGAAATTCTAGTTTTTTTGCTGTAAAACATAAAATTACGAGGAAAAGTCATGGAGGGGCGGTGACTATTTTTCCTTAGATCGTTTTTGATGGCCCAAAAATTTTTTAGACGATCTGCTTCGGGGGGCCCGGGGCCACTGAGAAGGCGTGGACTATAGCACACGAAAATATGGGAATCAGGCGGAATTCTAATATTTTGGCCGTAAAACGCAAAACAACGAGGGGCAGTCATGACGAGGAGGTAACTATGGTATCTTAGGTTGTATTGGATAGCCCGAAAAATTTTTAGGCGATCCGGATATGGGGGCCTGGGCCCACTCGGAAGGCGTGGGCTATAACAAACGAAAATATGGGAATCAGAAGGAATTCTAGTTTTTTGGCCGTAAAACGCAAACAAATGAGGAGCAGTCATGACGAGGCGGTGACTATGGTTCCTTAGGTCGTATTTGATGGCCCAAAAAATTTTTAGGCAATCCAATTCTGGGGGCCCGGGCCCACTCGGAAGGAGTGGACTATATCACACAAAAATATGGAAATCGGGCGGAATTCTAGTTTTTTGGTCGTAATATACAAAAACACGAGGAGAAGATATGACGCGGCGGTGACTATGGTTGCTTAGTTCGTATTTGATGTCCAAAAAATATTTTAGGCGATCCGGTTCTGGGGGACCTAGGCCCACTCGGAAGGCGTGGACTATATCACATGAAAATATGAGAATCGGGAGGAATACTAGTTTTTTGGACGTAAAATGCAAAAACATGAGGAGGAGTCATGACGGGGCGGTGACTATGGTTCCTTAGGTCGTATTTGATGGCCTGGAAAAATTTGAGGTGATCCAGGTCTGGGGGGCCCGGGCTCACTCGGAATGCGTGGGCTATAACACACAAAAATAATGGAATTGGGCAGAATTCTAGTTTTTTGTCCGTAAAATGCAAAAACAAACGAGGAGCAGTCATGACAGGGCAGTGACTATGGTTACTTAGGTCATATTTGATGGCCCGAAAAAATTTTAGGCAATCCGGTTCAGGAGGTCCCGGGCCCACTCGGAAGGCGTGGGCTATAGCACACGAAAATATGGGATTCGAGCGCAATTCTAGTTTTTTGGTCGTAAAACGCAAAAACAACGAGGAACAATCGTGGCGAGGTGGTGACTATGGTTCTTTAGGTCGTATTTGATTGCCCGAAATATTTTTAGGCTATCCGAGTCCGGGGGGCCCGGCCCACTCGGAAGGCGTGGGCTGTAGCATACGAAAATATGGGAATCGGGCGGAATTGTAGATTTTTGGCCTTAAAATGCAAAAAATGAGGAACGATCATGGCGGGGTGGTTACTATGGTTCCTTAGGTCGTATTTTATAGCCCGAAAATATTTTAGGCGATCCGGGTCTGGGGATCCCGGGTCCACTCGAAAGGTGTCTGCTAAAGCACACTGAAATATGGGAATTGGGCAGAATTCTAGTTTTTTTGCCGTAAAATGCAAAAACCGAGGAACGGTTATGGCAGAGCGGTGATTATGGTTCCTTAGATCGTATTCTATGGCCCAAAAAAATTTTAGGCAATCCGGTTCCGGGGGGCCGATCCCACTCGGAAGCCGTGGGTTATAGCACACGCAAATATGGGAATTGGGCGAAATTCTAGTTTTTTTGCCGTAAAACAAAAAATTACGAGGAAAAGTCATGGAGGGGCGGTGACTATTTTTCCTTAGATCATTTTTGATGGCCCAAAAAACTTTTAGGCGATCTGGTTCGGGGGGGCCAGGGCCACTGAGAAGGCGTGGACTATAGCACACGAAAATATGGGAATCAGGCGAAATTCTAGTATTTTGGCCATAAAACGCAAAACAACGAGGGGCAGTCATGACGAGGAGGTGACTATGGTATCTTAGGTCGTATTGGATTGCCCGAAAAAATTTTAGGCGATCCGGATATGGGGGTCTGGGCCCACTCGAAAGGCGTGGGCTATAGCACACGAACATATGGTAATCAGAAGGAATTCTAGTTTTTTGTCCGTAAAACGCAAACAAATGAGGAGCAGTCATGATGGGGCGGTGACTATGGTTCCTTAGGTCGTATTTGATGGCCCGGAAAATTTTTAGGCGATCCGATTCTGGGGGGCCCGGGCCCACTCGGAAGGCATGGACTATATCACACGAAAATATGGGAATCAAGCGGAATTTTAGTTTTTTGGTCGTAAAATACAAAAACACGAGGAGAAGTTATGTTGCGGCGGTGACTATGGTTCCTTAGGTCGTATTTGATGGCCAGAAAAAATTTTAGGCGATCCGGTTCTGGGGGGCCTAGGCCTACTTGGAAGGCGTGGACAATATCACATGAAAATATGAGAATCGGGAGGAATACTAGTTTTTTGGACGTAAAATGCAAAACAAATGAGGAGGATTCATGACGGGGCGGTGACTACGGTTCCTTAGGTCGTATTTGATGGCAAGGAAAAATTTGAGGTGATCCGGGTCTGGAGGGCCCGGGCTCACTCGGAATGCGTGGGCTATAACACAAGAAAATAATGGAATCGGGCAGAATTCTAGTTTTTTGGCCGTAAAATGCAAAACAAAACGAGGAGAAGTCATGACAGAGCGGTGACTATGGTTACTTAGGTCATATTTGATGGCTCGGAAAAATTGTAGGCGATCCGGTTCAGGGGGTCCCGAGCCCACTTGGAAGGCGTGGGCTATAGCATACGAAAATATGGGATTCGGGCGCAATTCTAGTTTTTTGGCCGTAAAACGCAAAAACAACGAGGAACAATCATGGCGAGGTGGTGACTATGGTTCTTTAGGTCGTATTTGATGGCTCGAAATTTTTTTAGGCTATCCGAGTCCGGGGGGCCCGGCCCACTCGGAAGGCGTGGGCTATACGAAAATATGGGAATCGGGCGAAATTGTAGTTTTTTGGCCTTAAAATGCAAAAAATAAGGAATGATCATGGCGGGGCGGTGACTATGGTTCCTTAGGTCGTATTTTATGGCCCGAAACAATTTTAGGTGATCCTGGTCTGGGGAGCCCGGGTCCACTCGGAAGGTGTCGGCTAAAGCACATGGAAATATGGGAATCGGGCAGAATTCTAGTTTTTTCGCCGTAAAATGCAAAAACCGAGGAACGGTTATGGCGGAGAGGTGATTATGGTTCCTTAGATCGTATTCTATGGCCCGAAAACATTTTAGGCGATCCGGGTCCGGGGGGCCGGTCCCACTCGGAAGGCGTGGGTTATAGCACACGCAAATATGGGACCTGGGCGAAATTCTATTTTTGTTTACCGTAAAACGAAAAATTACGAGGAAAAGTCATGGAGGGGCGGTGACTATTTTTCCTTAGGTCGTATTTTATGGCCCGAAAATATTTTAGGCGATCCGGGTCTGGGGAGCCCGGTTCCACTCGAAAGGTGTCGGCTAAAGCACACGAAAATATAGGAATCAGGCAGAATTCTAGTTTTTTTGCCGTAAAATGCAAAAACCGAGGAACGGTTATGGCGGAGCGGTGATTATGGTTCCTTAGATCGTATTCTATGGCCCAAAAACATTTTAGGCGATCCGGTTCCGGGGGGCCGGTCCCACTCGGAAGGCATGGGTTATAGCACACGCAAATATGGGAATTGGGCGAAATTCTAGTTTTTTTGCCGTAATACGCAAACAAATGAGGAGCAGTCATGACGGGGCATTGAATATAGTTCCTAAGGTCGTATTTGATGGCCCAAAAAATTTTTAGGCGATCCGATTCTAGGGGGCGGGCCCACTCGGAAGGCGTGGACTCACACGAAAATATGGGAATCCGGCGGATTTCTAGTTTTTTGGTCGTAAAATACAAAAACAAGAGGAGAAGTTATGACGCGGCGGTGACTATGGTTCCTTAGGTCGTATTTGATGGCCAGAAAAATTTTTAGGCGATCCGGTTCTGGGGGGCCTAGGCCCACTCGGAAGGCGTGGACTATATCACATGAAAATATGGGAATCGGGAGGAATACTAGTTTTTTGGACGTAAAATGCAAAAACAATGAGGAGGAGTCATGACGGGGCGGTGACTATGGTTCCTTAGGTCGTATTTGATGGCCTGGAAAAATTGGAGGTGATCTGGGTCTGGGGGGCCCGGGCTCACTCGGAATGCGTGGGCTATAACACACGAAAATAATGGAATAGGGCAGAATTCTAGTTTTTTGGCCGTAAAATGCAAAACAAAATGAGGAGCAGTCATGACAGGGCGGTGACTATGGTTACTTAGGTCATATTTGATGGCCCGGAAAAATTTTAGGCGATCCGGTTTGGGGGTCCCGGGCCTCTCGGAAGGCGTGGGCTATAGCACACGAAAATATGGGATTCGGGCGCAATTCTAGTTGTTTGGCCATAAAACGCAAAAACAACAAGGAACAATCATGGCGAGGTGGTGACTATGGTTCTTTAGGTCGTATTTGATGGCCCAAAAATATTTTAGGCTATCCGAGTCCGGGGGGCCCGGCCCACTCGGAAGGCGTGGGCTATAGCATACGAAAATATGGGAATCAGGCGGAATTGTAGTTTTGCGTTTTACGGCCAAAAAACTAGAATTCTGCCCGATTCCCATATTTTCGTGTCATATAGTCCACGCCTTCCGAGTGGGCCCGGGCCCTCCAGAACCAGATCGCCTAAAAAATTTTCGGGCCATCAAAAATGATCTAAGGAAAAATAGTCACCGCCCCTCCATGACCTTTCCTCGTAATTTTTCGATTTACGGCAAAAAAACTTGAATTTCGCCCAATTCCCATATTTTCGTGTGCAATAACCCACGCCTTCCGAGTGCGCCCGGCCCCCCGGACCCGGATCGCCTAAAATGTTTTCGGGCAATAGAATACGATCTAAGGAACCATAATCACCGCTCTGCCATAACCGTTCCTCGTTTTTTGCATTGTACGACCAAAAAACTAGAATTCTATCCGATTCCCATATTTCTGTGTGCTTTAGCCGACGCCTTCCGAGTGGACCCAGGCTCCCCAGACCCGGATCGCCTAAAAATTTTTCGGGCCATAAAATACGACCTAAGGAACCACAGTCACCGCCCTGCCATGATCGTTCCTTATATTTTGCATTTTAAGGCAAAAAACTACAATTCCGCCCGATTCCCATATTTTTGTATGCTATAGCCCACGCCTTCAGAGTGGGCCGACCCCTCCGGACTCGGATTGCCTAAAAAGTTTTTGGGCCATCAAATACGACCTAAAGAACCATAGTCACCACCTCTCCATGACCTTTCCTCATTGTTGTTTGCGTTTTACGGCCAAAAAACTACAATTACGCCCGAATCCCATATTTTCGTGTGCTATAGCCCACGCCTTCCGAGTGGGCCCGGGACCCCCAAAACTGGATTGACTAAAAATTGGTCGCGCCATCAAATACGACCTAAGGAACCATAGTCATCGCCCCGTCATGATTGCTTGTTGATGTTTTGCATTTTACGGCCACAAAACTAGAATTCCGCGTGACTCAAATATTTTCGTGTGCTGTAGCCCACACCTTTCAAGTGGCCCCGGGCTTCCAGAACCGGATCGCCTAAAATTTTTCTGGGCCATCAAATACGACCTAAGGAATATATTTTCGTGTGCTATAGCCCACGCCTTCGGTGTGGGCCCGGGCAGCAAGAACCGAATTGCCTAATTGTTTTTCGGGCCATCAAATACGACCTAAGAAACCATAGTCACCGCCCCGCCATGACCGCTCATCTTTTTATTTGCGTTTTACGGTGAAATAACTAGAATTTCTCCTGATTCCCATATTTTCGTGTGTTATAGCCCACGCATTCCGAGTGGGCCCGGGCCCCCCGGAATCGGATCGCCGAAAATTTTTTCGGGCCATAAAATATGACCTAAGGAACATAGTCACCGCCCCGTCATGACTGCTCCTCGTGTTTTTGCATTTTACAACCAAATAACTAGAATTCCGCCCGATACCCATATTATCGTGCGCTATAACCCACGCCTTCCGAGTGGGCCTGGCCCCCCGAACCCGGATCGCCAAATTTTTTTCGGGACACATAATACGATCTAAGGAACAATAATCACTGCACTGCCATAATCGTTCCTCGTTTTTTGTGTTTTATGGCCAAAAAACTAGAATTCTGCCCAATTCCCATATTTCCGTGTGCTTTAGCCGACGCCTTCCGAGTGGACCCGGGATCCCCGAACCCGGATCCCCTAAAATTTTGCCGGGCCATAAAATATGACCTAAGGAACCATAGTCACTGCCCCGTCATGACTGCTCCTCGTGTTTTTGCGTTTTACGGCCAAAGAACTAGAATTCCGCCTGATTCCCATATTTTCATGTGCTATAGCCCACGCCTTCGGTGTGGGCCCAGGCGGCCAGAACTGGAACTCCTAAATATTTTTCGGGCCATCAAATACGACCTAAGGAACCATAGTCACTGCACCGCCATGAGCGCTCCTCTTATTTTTGCGTTATACGGCCAAATAACTAGAATTCCGCCCGATTTCCATATTTTCGTGTGCTATAGCCCACGCCTTCGGTGTGGGTCTGGGCAGCCAGAACCGGATCGCCTAAATTTTTTTCGGACCATCAAACACGACCTAAGGAACCATAGTCACCGCCCTTTCATGACTGCTCCTCGTTTTGTTTTGCATTTTACGGCCAAAAAACTAGAATTCTGCCCGATTTCATTATTTTCGTGTGTTATAGCCCGCGCTTTCCAAGTGAGCCCGGGCCCCCCAGACTCGGATCACTTCAAATTTTTCCAGGCCATCAAATACGACCTAAGAAACCATAGTCACCACCCCGTCATGACTCCTCCTCATTTGTTTGCATTTTACGTCCAAAAAACTATTATTCCTCCCGATTCTCATATTTTCGTGTGATATAGTCCACGCCTTCCGAGTGGGCCTAGGCCCCCCAGAACCGGATCACCTAAAAACTTTTCTGGCCATCAAATACGACCTAAGGAACCATAGTCACCACCGCATCATAACTTCTCCTCGTGTTTTTGTGTTTTACGACCAAAAAATAAGAATTCCGCCCGATTCCCATATTTTCGAATGATATAGTCCACGCCTTTCGAGTGGGCCCGAGCCCCCCAAAATCGGATCGCCTAAAAATTTTTCGGGCCATCAAATACGACCTAAGGAACCATTGTCACTGCCCCGTTATGACTGCTCCTCATTTGTTTGCGTTTTACGGCCAAAAAACTAGAATTCCTTTTGATTCCCATATTTTCGTGTGTAATAGCCCACGCCTTCCGAGTGGGCCCAGGCCCCCAGATCCGGATCACCTAATATTTTTTCGGGCTATCCTATACGACCTAAGGAACCATAATCACCTCCCTATCATGACAGCTCCTTGTTGTTTTGCGTTTTACGGCCAAAAAACTAGAATTCTGCCCGATTCCCATATTTTCGTGTGCTATAGTCCACGCCTTCCGAGTGGGCCCGGCCCCCCCGAACCAGATCTCCTAAAATTTTTCGGGCCAGCAAAAATGATCTAAGGAAAAATAGTCACCGCCCCTCCATGACCTTTCCTCGTAAATTTTTGATTTACGGCAAAAAAACTTGAATTTCGCACAATTCCCTTATTTTCGTGTGCAATAACCCATGCCTTCTGAGTGGGCCCGGCCCCCCGGACTCGGATCGCCTAAAATTTTTTCGGGCAATAGAATACGATCTAAGGAACCATAATCACCGCTCTGCCATAACCGTTCCTCATTTTTTGCGTTGTACAGCCAAAAAACTGGAATTCTATCCGATTCCCATATTTCCGTGTGCTTTAGCCGACGCCTTCCGAGTGGACCCGAGGTCCCCAGACCCGGATCGCCTAAAATTTTTTCGTGCCATAAAATATGACCTAAGGAACCATAGTCACCGCCTCGCCATGATCGTTCCTTATTTTTTGCATTTTAAGGCTAAAAAACTACAATTCCGCCTAATTCCCATATTTTCGTATGTTATAGCCCACGCCTTCAGAGTGGGCCGACCCCTCCGGACTCGGATTGCCTAAAATATTTTTGAGCCATCAAATACGACCTAAAGAACCATAGTCACCACCTCTCCATGACCTTTCCTCATTGTTGTTTGCGTTTTTCGGCCAAAAAACTAGAATTATGCCCGAATCCCATATTTTCGTGTGCTATAGCCCACGCCTTCCGAGTGGGCCCGGGACCCCCAGAACCGGATCACCTAAAAATTGTTCGCACCATCAAATACGACCTAAGGATCCATAGTCACTGCCCCATTATTGTTTGCGTTTTACGGCCAAAAAACTAGAATTCCGCCTAATTCAAATATTTTCATGTGTTATAGCCCACACCTTCAAAGTGGCCCGGGCCCCCAGAACCGGATCGCCTAAAATTTTTCTGGGCCATCAAATACGACCTAAGGAATCATAGTCGCCGCCCCGCCATGACTGCTCCTCATTTCTTTCCGTTTTACAGCCAAAAAACTAGAATACCGCCCAATTCCCATATTTTCGTGTGCTATAGCCCACGCCTTCGGTGTGGGCCCGGGCAGCAAGAACCGCATTGCCTAAATTTTTTTCGGGCCATCAAATACGACCTCAGAAACCATAGTCACCGCCCCGCCATGACCGCTCCATTTTTTATTTGCGTTTTACGATGAAATAACTAGAATTTCGCCCGATTCCCATATTTTCGTGTGTTAGAGCCCAAGCATTGCGAGTGGGCCCGGGCCCCCCGAAATCGGATCGCCTAAAATTTTTCCGGGCCATAAAATATGACCTAAGGAACATAGTCACCGCCTCATCATGACTGCAACTCGTGTTTTTGCATTTTACGGCCAAATAACTAGAATTCCTCCTGATTCCTATATTATCGTGCGATATAACCCACGCCTTCCGAGTGGGCCCGGCCCCCCCGGACCCGGATCGCCAAAAGTTTTTCGGGCCACATAATACGATCTAAGGAACCATAATCACCGCTCTGCCATAACCGTTCCTCGTTTTTTGCATTTTATGGCCAAATAACTAGAATTCTGCCCGATTCCCATATTTCCGTGTGCTTTAGCCGACGCCTTCCGAGTGGACCCGGGCTCCCAAAACCCGGATTGCCTAAAAAGTTTTCGGGCCATAAAATACGACCTAAGGAACCATAGTCACTGCCCCGTCATGACTGCTCCTCGTGTTTTTGTGTTTTATGGCCAAAGAACTAGAATTCCACCTGATTTCTATATTTTCGTGTGCTATAGCCCACGCCTTCGGTGTGGGCCCGAGCAGCCAGAACCGGATCGCCTAAATTTTTTTTGGGCCATCAAATATGACCTAAGGAACCATAGTCACTGCTCCGCCATAAGCGCGCCTCTTTTGTTTTTGCGTTATACGACCAAATAACTAGAATTTCGCCCGATTCTCATATTTTCGTGTGCTATAGCCCACGCCTTCGGTGTGGGCCCGGGAAGCCAGAACCGGATCGCCTAAATTTTTTTCGGGCCATCAAATACGACCTAAGGAACCATAGTCACCGCCCCTCCATGATCGCTCCTCTTTTGTTTTCCGTTTTACGGCGAAATAACTAGAATTCCGCCCGATTCCCATATTTTCGTGTACTATAGCACACGCCTTCCGAGTAGGCCCGGGCCTGCCGGAACAGGATCGCCTAAAAATTTTCCGGGCCATCAAATACGACCTAAGTAACCATAGTCACCGGCTTGTCATAACTATTCCTCATTTCTTTGCGTTTTACTGCAAAAAAACTAGAATTCTGCCCGATTCCCATATTTTGTGTACTATAGCACACACCTTCCGAGTGGGCTCGGGCCCCCCAAAACCAGATCGCCTAAAATTTTTCTGGGCCATCAAATACGACCTAAGGAACAATAGTCACTGCCCCGTCATGACTGCTCCTCATTTCTTTGCGTTTTACGGCAAAAAAACTAGAATTCCGCCCGATTCCCATATTTTCGTATGCTATAGCCCACGCCTTCCGAGTGGGCCCAGGCCCCCAGAACCGGATCGCCTAAATTTTTTTTGGGCTTTCCAATCCGACTTAAGGAACCATAGTCACCTCCCCGTCATGACTGCTCCTCGTTGTTTTTGAATTCTACTCGATTCCCATATTTTTGTGTGCTATAGTCCACGCCTTCCGAGTGGCCCTGGGCCCCTCCGAACCAGATCGCCTAAAATGTTTTCGGTCCATCAAAAACGATCTAAGGAAAAATAGTCACTGCCCCGCCATGACCTTTCCACATTATTTTGCGTTTTACAGCCAAAAAATTAGAATTTCGCCCAATTCCCATATTTTCGTGTGCTATAACCCACGCCTTCCGAGTGGGCCCTGCCCCCAGGACCCGGACCGCCTAAAATTTTTTCTGGCCATAGAATACGATCTAAGGAACAATAATCACCACACCTCTATAACGGTTCCTCGTTGTTTGCATTTTACGGCCAAAAAACTAGAATTCTTCCCGATTCCCATATTTTCGTGTGCTTTAGCCGATGCCTTCCGAGTGGACCCGGGCTCCCCAGACCCGGATCACCTAAAATTTTTCCGGGCCATCAAATAC
This sequence comes from Nicotiana tabacum, assembly GCF_000715075.1. Classification (NCBI taxonomy): domain Eukaryota; kingdom Viridiplantae; phylum Streptophyta; class Magnoliopsida; order Solanales; family Solanaceae; genus Nicotiana; species Nicotiana tabacum. The sequence continues at coordinate 23,361 of NW_027438433.1, read as the reverse complement.
GACCTAATGAACCATAGTCACCGCTCCGCCATGACCCCTCATCTTTTTTTTTTGCGTTTTACGGCCAAAAAACTCGAATTTCGCCCAATTCCCATATTTTCGTGTGCTATAGCCCACGCCTTCCGAGTGGGCCCGGCCCCCCGGACCCGGATCTCCAAAAAACTTTTCGGGCCTTAGAATACAATCTAAGGAACCATAATCACCACTCCGCCATAAACGTTCCTCGTTTTTTGCATTTTACGGCCAAAAAACTAGAATTTTGCCCGATTCCCATATTTCCGTGTGATTTAGCTGACGCCTTCTGTGTGGACCCGGGCTCCCCGGACCCGGATCGCCTAAAATTTTTCCGGGCCATAAAATAAGACCTAAGGAACCATAGTCACCGCCCCGCCAATAGCGTTCCTTATTGTTTGCATTTTACGGCCAAATAACTATAATTCCACCTGATTCCCATATTTTCGTATGCTATATCCCACGCCTTCCGAGTGGGCCGGGCACCACGGTCTCGGATAGCCTAAAAATATTTCGGGATATCAAATACGACCTAAAGAACCATAGTCACCACCTCGCCATGACCGTTCCTCATTTTGGTGCGTATTACGGTAAAAAAACTAGAATTCCGCCCGAATCCCATATTTTCGTGTGCTATAGCCCATACCTTCCGAGTGGGCCCCGGACCCCCAGAACCGGATCGCCTAAAATTTTTTCGCGCCATCAAATATGACCTAAGGAACCATAGTCACTGCCCTGTCATGATTGCTCCTCATTTGTTTGCATTTTACGGACAAAAAACAAGAATTCTGCCTAATTCAAATATTTTCGTGTGCTATAGCCTATGCCTTCCGAGTGGCCCCGGGCCCCCAGAACCGGATCGCCTAAAAGTTTTCCAGGCCATCAAATATGACCTAAGGAACCATAGTCGCCACCCCGCCATGACTGCTTCTCATTTCATTGCGTTTTATGCCTAAAAAACAAGGATTCCGCCCGACTCCCATATTTTCGTGTGCTATAGCCCACGCATTCCGAGTGAACCTGAGCCCCCCAGACCCGAATCGCCTAAAACAATTTTTCCGAGCCATCAAATACGACCTAAGGTACCATAGTCACCGACCCGCCATGACCGTTCCTCGTTATTTTGAGTTTTACGGCCAAAAAACTAGAATTTCGCCCGATTCACATATTTTCGTGTGCTATAGCCCATGCCTTCCGAGTGGGCCCTGTCCCCCGAAACCGGATTGCCTAAAAATTTTTCGAGCCATCAAATATGACCTAAGTAACCATAGTCACCACCCTGTCAAGACTGCTCCTCGTTTTGTTTTGCATTTTACGGCCAAAAACTAGAATTCTGCCCGATTCCATTATTTTCTTGTGTTATAGGATCCGAGTGAGCCCGGGCCCCCCAGACCCGGATCACTTCAAATTTTTTTGGGACATCCAATATGACCTAAGGAACCATAGTCACCGCCCCGTCATGCCTTCTGCTCATTTGTTTGCATTTTACGGCCAAAAAACTAGAATTCCGCCTGATTCCCATATTTTCGCGTGCTATAGCCTACGCCTTTCGAGTGGGCCCAGGCCCCCAGATCCGGATCGCCTAATTTTTTTTGGGCTATCCAATATGACCTAAGGAACTATAGTCACCTCCTCATGATTACTGCTCCTCGTTGTTTTGCATTTTACGAACAAAAGCCCGATTCCCATATTTTCGTGTGCTATAGTCCAAGCCTTCCGAGTGGACACGGGCCCCCCGAACCAGATAGCCTAAAATTTTTTTGGGCCATCAAAAATGATCTAAGGAAAAATAGTCACCGCCCTGCCATGACCTTTCCTCGTTATTTTGTGTTTTACGGCCAAAAAACTAGAATTTCGCCCAATTCCCATATTTTCATGTGCTATAACCCACGCCTTCCGAGTGGGCCCGGCCCCCCGGACCCGGATCGTCAAAAAAGTTTTCGGGTCTTAGAATACGATCTAAGGAACCATAATCACCGCTCCGCCATAATCGTTCCTCATTTTTTGCATTTTACGCCCAAAAAACTAAAATTCTGCCCGATTCCCAAATTTCTGTGTGCTTTAGCCGACGCCTTCCGAGTGGACCCGGGCTCCCAAAACCCGGATCGCCTAAAAAGTTTTCGGGCCATACAATACGACCTAAGGAACCATAGTCACCGCCCCGCCATGATCGTTCCTTTTTTCTTTTTGCATTTTACGGCCAAAAAACTACAATTCTGCCCAATTCCCATAGTTTCATATGCTATAGCACACGCCTTCCGAGTGGGCCGGCCCCCGAACTCGGAAAGCCTGAAATTTTTTTGGGCCATCAAATACGACCTAAAGAACAATAGTTATCGCCCCGTCATGATTGCTCCTCGTTGTTTTGCGTTTTACGGCCAAAAAACTAGAATTGCGCCCGAATCCCATATTTTCGTGAGCTATAGCCCACGCCTTCCGAGTGGGCCCGGGACCCCCAGAACCGGATCGCCTAAAAAATTTTTGCTCCATCAAATACGACCTAAGGAACCATAGTCACCAGCCCGTCATGATTGCTCCTTGTATTTTTGCATTTTACGACCAAAAAACTAGAATTCCGCCTGATTCAAATATTTTCGTGTGCTATAGCCCACGCCTTCCAAGTGGCCTCGGGCCCCTAGAACCGGACCGCCTAAAATTTTTTTGGGCCATCAAATACGAGCTAAGGAACCATAGTCGCCGCCCCGCTATGATTGATCCCTATTTCTTTCCGTTTTACGGCCAAAAAACTAGAATACTGCTTGATTCCCATATTTTCGTGTGCTATAGCCCACGCATTCCGAGTGAGCCCGTTCCCCCCAGACCCGGATCGCTTAAAACAATTTTTCCGAGCCATCAAATATGACCTAAGGAACCATAGTCACCGCCCCGCCATAACCTTTCCTCATTGTTTTTCCGTTTTACAGCCAAAAAACTAGAATTCCACCAGAATCCCATATTTTCGTGTGCTATATCCCATGCCTTTCAAGTGGGCCCGGGCCCTCCCAGAACCGGATCGCCTAAAATTTTTCTGGACCGTCAAAATACGACCTTAGGAACCATAGTCAATGCTCCTTCTTGACTGCTCCTCGTGTTTTTACGTTTTACAGCCAAATAACTGGAATTCCGCCTGATTCGCATATTTTGGTCTGCTATAGCCCACGCCTTCGGTGTGGGCCCGGGCAGCCAGAACCAGACCGCCTAAATTTTTTCGGGCCATCAAATACGACCTAAGGAACCATAATCACCGCCCCCGCCATGACTTCTCCTCTTTTTTTTTTTGCGTTATACGGCAAAATAACTAGAATTCCACCTGATTCCTATATTTTAGTATGTTATAGTCCACGCATTCCGAGTGGGCTCAGGCCCCCGGAACCGGATTGCCTAAAATTTTTTTGGGCCATCAAATATGACCTAAGTAACCATAGTCATTTCCCTGTCATGACTGCTCCTCATTTCTTTGCGTTTTACGGCAAAAAAACTAGAATTCCGCCCGATTCCCATATTTTCATGTGCTATGCCCACGCCTTTCGAGTGGGCCCAGGCCCCCTGAACCAGATCGCCTAAAATTTTTTCAGGCTATCCAATATGACCTAAGAAACCGTAGTCACATCCCCGTCATGACTGCTCCTCGTTTTTTTGCGTTTTATGGCCAAAAAACTAGAATTCTGCCGGATTCCCATATTTTCATTTGCTTTAGTCAACGCCTTCCGAGTGGACCCGGGTCGCCTAAAATATTTTTGGGTCATACAATACGACCTAAAGAACCATAGTCACCGCCCCTCCATGATCGTTCCTTATTATTTGCATTTTATGGCCAAAAAACAACAATTCTGCCCGATTGCCATATTTTCGTATGCTATAGCACACGCCTTCCGAGTGGGCCGGGCCCGCCGGACTCGGATAGCCTAAATTTTTTTCAGGCAATCAAATACGACCTGAAGAATCATAGTCACCACCTAGCCATGACCGTTCCTCATTTTTTTTGCGTTTTACGGCTAAAAAACTAGAATTGCGCCCGAATCCCATATTTTTGTGTGCTATAGGCCACGCCTTCCGAGTGGGCCCGGGACCCCCAGAACCGGATCGCCTAAAATTTTTTCAATCCATCAAATAGTCACTGCCCCGTCATGATTGCTCCTCGTATTTTTGCACTTTACGGCCAAAAAACTAGAATTCCGCCTGATTCAAATATTTTCGTGTGCTATAGCCCACGCCTTCCAAGTGGCCCCGAGCCCCCAGAACCGGATCTTCTAAAATTTTTCTAGGCCATCAAATACGAGCTAAGGAACCATAGTCGCCGCCCCGCCATGACTGCTCCTCATTTCTTTGTGTGTTATAGCCCACGCATTCCGAGTGAGCCCGAGCCCCCCAGACTCGGATCACTTAAAACAATTTTTCCAAGCCATCAAATACGACCTAAGGAACCATAGTCACCGCCCCTCCATAACCTTTCCTCATTGTTTTTGCGTTTTACGGCCAAAAAACTAGAATTCTGCCCGAATCCCATATTTTTGTGTGCTATAGCCCACGCCTTTCGAGTGGGCCCGGGTCCTCCAAAATACGACCTTAGGAACAATAGTCAATGCTCCTTCTTGACTGCTCCTCGTATTTTTGCGTTTTACAGCCAAATAACTAAAATTCCGCTCGATTCGCATATTTTGGTCTACTATAGCCCACGCCTTCGGTGTGGGCCCGGGCAGCCAGAACCAGACCGCCTAGTCCACGCATTCCGAGTGGGCTCGGGGCCCCCGGAACCGGATTGCCTAAAAAATTTTTGGGCCATCAAATATGACCTAAGGAACCATAGTCACCTCCCTGTCATGACTGCTCCTCATTTCTTTGCGTTTTACGGCAAAAAAACTAAAATTCCGCCTGATTCCCATATTTTCATGTGCTATGCCCACGCCTTCCGAGTGGGCCCAGGCCCCCTGAACCGGATCGCCTAAAATTTTTTCTGGCTATCCAATATGACCTAAGAAACCATAGTCACATCCCCGTCATGATTGTTCCTCATTTCTTTGTGTTTTACGGCCAAAAAACTAGAATTCCGCCCGATTCCCATCTTTTCGTGTGCTACAGTTCACGCCTTCCGAGTGGGCCAGGGCCCCCTGAACCGGATCGCCTAAAAATATTTTGGGCCATCAAAAATGATCTAAGGAAAAATAGTCATCGCTCCGCCATAACCGTTCCTCGTTTTGTGTGTTTTACGACCAAAAACCTAGAATTCTGCCTGATTCCCATATTTCCGTGTGCTTTAGTCGACTCCTTCCGAGTGGACCCATGCTCCCCAAACCCGGATCGCCTAAAAATTTTCCGGGCCATAAAATACGACCTAAGGAACCATAGTCACCGCCCCGCCATGATCGTTCCTTATTTTTTGCATTTTACGGCCAAAAAACTACAATTCCGCTCGATTCCCATATTTTATTATGCTATAGCCCACGCCTTCCGAGTGGGCCACCCCCCCGGACTCGGATAGACTAAAAGTTTTTCAGGCCATCAAATACGACATAAATAACCATAGTCACCATCTCTCCATGACCGTTCCTCTTTTTTTTTGTGTTTTACGGCTAGAAAACTAGAATTCCGCCTGAATCCCATATTTTCGTGTGTTATAGCCCATGCCTTCCGAGTGGGCCCGGGACCCCCAGAACCGGATCACCTAAAAATATTTTGCGCCATCAAATACGACCTAAGGAACCATAGTCACCGCCCCGTCATGATTGCTCCTCGTTGTTTTGCGTTTTATGGCCAAAAAACTAGAATTCCGCCTAATTCAAATATTTTCGTGTGTTATAGCCCACGCCTTCTGAGATGCCCCGGGCCCCCAGAACCGGATCGCCTAAAAGTTTTGCGGGCCATCAAATACGACCTAAGGAACCATAGTCGCCGCCCTGCTATGAGTGCTCCTCATTTCTTTGTGTTTTACGGCCAAAAAACTAGAATTTTGCCCGATTCCCATATTTTCATGTGCTACAGCCCACGCATTCCGAGTGGGACTGAGCCCCCCAAACCCGGATCGCCTAAAACAATTTTTTCGAGCCATCAAATACGACCTAAGGAACCATAGTCACCGCCCCGCCATGACCATAGTCAACGCCCTGTCTTGACTGCTCCTCGTGTTTTTGCGTTTTACGGTGAAAAAACTAGAATTTTGCCCGGTTCGCATATTTTCGTGTGCTATAGTCCACGCCTTCCGAGTGGGCCTAGGCCTTCCAGAACCAGATCGCCTAAAATTTTGCTGGGCCATCAAAATATGACCTAAGGAACCATAGTCACTGCCCTGTCATGACTGCTCCTCGTGTTTTTGCGTTTTACGGCAAAATAACAAGAATTCCGCCCGATTTCCATATTTTCGTATGTTATAGCCCACGCATTTCGAATGGGCTCGGGCCCCCCGGAACCGAATCGCCTAAAAAATTTTCTGGGCCATCAAATACCACCTAAGTAACCATAGTCGTTGCCCCGTCATAACTGTTCCTCATTTCTTTGCGTTTTACTGCAAGAAAACTAGAATTCCGCCTGATTCCCATATTTTCGTGTACTATAGCACACGCCTTCCGAGTGGGTCCGGGTCCCCCCAGAACCGGATCGCCTCAAATTTTTTTGGGCCATCAAATACGACCTAAGGAACCATAGTCACCGCTCCGCCATGACCGTTCCTCGTTTATTTGCGTTTTACGGCCAGAAAATTAGAATTTCGCCCAATTCCCATTTTTTCGTGTGCTATAGCCCACGCCTTCCTAGTGGGCAGGGCCCCCCGGACCCGTGTCATCTAAAAAGTTTTCGGGCCATCAAAAATGATCTAAGGAACAATAGTCACCGCCTCGCCATGACCTTTCCTCGTTATTTTGTGTTTTAAGGACAAAAAACTAGAATTTTGCCCAATTCCCATATTTTCGTGTGCTATAACCCAAGCCTTCCGAGTAGGCCCGAACCCACCGGACCCGGATCGGCTAAAAATTTTCCGGGCTATAGAATACGATCTAAGGAACCATAATCACTGCTCCGCCATAATCGTTCCTCGTTTTTTGCGTTTTATGGCCAAAAAACTAGAATTCTGCCGGATTCCCATATTTCCGGGTGCTTTAGTCGACGGCTTCCGAGTGGACCCGGGCTCCCCAGACCTGGATCACCTAAAAAATTTCCGGGCCATACAATACGACCTAAGGAACCATAGTTACTGCCCCGCCATGATCGTTCCTTTTTTTTAGCATTTTACGGCCAAAAAACTACAATTCCGTCCGATTCCCATATTTTCATATGCTATAGCCCACGCCTTCCGAGTGGGCCGGGCCCCCAGACTCGGAAAGCCTAAAAAATTTCGAAAAATCAAATACGACCTAAAGAACAATAGTTATCACCCCGTCATGATTGCTCCTCGTTGTTTTGTTTTTTACGGCCAAAAAACTAGAATTCCGTCTGATTCAAATATTTTCGTATGCTATAGCCCACGCCTTCCGAGAGGCCCCGGGCCCCCATAACCGGATCGCCTAAAATTTTTGTGTGCCATCAAATACGACCTAAGGAACCATAGTCGCCGCCCCGCCATGACTGCTCCTCATTTCTTTGTGTTTTACAGCCAAAAAATATAATTCCCCCTGAATCCCATATTTCATATGTTATAGCCCATTCCTTCCAAGTGGGCCGGGCCCCCCGGACTCGGATAGCCTAAAAACATTTTGGGCCATCAAATACGACCTAAAGAACAATAGTTATCGCCCCGTCATGATTGCTCCTCGTTGTTTTGCATTTTACGGCCAAAAAACTAGAATTCCGCCTGATTCAAATATTTTCGTGTGCTATAGCCCACGCCTTCCGAGAGGACCCGGACACCCAGAACCGGATCGGCTAAAATTTTTGCGTGCTATCAAATACGACCAAAGGAACCATAGCCGCCACCCGCCATGACTACTCCTTATTTCTTTGTGTTTTACAGCCAAAAAAACTAGAATTCCGCCCGATTCCCACATTTTTGTGTGCTATAGCCCACGTATTCTGAGTGGGCCCGAGCCCCCAGACCCGGATCACCTAAAATAATTTTTTCGAGCCATAAAATACCACCTAAGGAACCATAGTCACCGCCCTGCCATGACCTTTCCTCATTTTATTTAGTTTTACGGCCCATAAACTACAATTCCGCCCTATTCATATATTTTCGTGTGCTATAGCCCATGCCTTCCGAGTGGGCCCGGGCCCCCCAGAACTGGATCGCCTAAAATTTTTTCTTGGCCATCAAAATATGACCTAAGAAACCATAGTCACCGCCCCGTCATGACTACTTCTCGTGGTTTTGCGTTTTACGGCCAAATAACAAGAATTCCGCCCGATTCCCATATTTTCGTGTGCTAAAGCCCACGCCTTTGGTGTGGGCCCGAGCAGCCAGAACCGGATCGCCTAAATTTTTTCAGGGCCATCAATTACGACTTAAGGAACCATAGTCATCGCCCCGCCATGACCGTTCCTCTTTATTTTGCAATTTGCGGTGACATAACTAGAATTACGCCTGATTCCCATATTTTCGGGTACTATAGCACACGCCTTCCGAGTGGGCCCGAGCCCCCAGAACCGGATCGCCTCAAATTTTTCTGGTGGATCGAAAACGACCTAAGGAACCATAGTCACTGCCCCGTCATGAATGCTCCTCATTTCTTTGCATTTTACGGCCAAAAAAATAAAATTTCGCCCGATTCCCATATATTCGTATGCTATAGCCCACGCCTTTCGAGTGGGCCCAGGACCCCCATAACTGGATCTCCTAAAAAACATTTGTGCCATCAAATACGACCTAAGGAACCATAGTCACCGCCCTGTCATGATTGCTCCTCGTGTTTTTGCGTTTTACGGCCAAAAAGATAGAATTTCGCCTGATTCAGATATTTTCGTGTGCTATATCCCACCCCTTCCGAGTGGCCCCGGGCCCCCAGAACCGGATCGCCTAAAATTTTTCTAGGCAGTAAAAAATCGACCTAACGAACCATAGTCACCGCCTTGTCATGACTGCTCCTCGTGTTTTTGCGTTTTACGGCCAAATAACTAGAATTCCGCCTGATTCCGATATTTTCGTGTGCTATAGCCCACGCCTTCGGTGTGGGCCCGGGCCCCCAGAACCGGATAGCCTAAATTTTTTCTGGGCCATCAAATATGACCTAAGGAACCATAGTCATCGCCCTGTCATGACTACTCCTCATGTTTTTGCATTTTACGGCAAAATAACTAGAATAATGCCTGATTCCCATATTTTCGTATGCTATAGCCCACGCCTTCGGTGTTAGCCCGCGCCCCGAGAATCGGATCCCCTAAATTTTTTCCGAGCCATCAAATACGACCTAAGGAACCATAGTCACCGCCTCGCCATGACCACTCATCTTTTTTTGCGTTTTACGGCAAAATAACAAGAATTCCGCCCGATTCCCATATTTTCTTATGCTATAGCCCACGCCTTCTGTGTTGGCCCGGGCCCCCAGAACCGGATCGTCTAAATTTTTTCTGAGCCATCAAATATGACCTAAGGAACTATAGTCACCGCCCCGCCATAACCGTTCCTCTTTTTTTGTGTTTTGCGGCCAAAAAACTAGAATTTTGCCCGATTTGCATATTTTCATCTGCTATAGCCCACGCCTTCCGAGTGGGCCCGGGACCCCAGAACCGGATCGCCTAAAATTTTTTTGGGCCATCAAAATATGACCTAAGGAACCATAGTGACCGCCCCGTCATGACTGCTCCTCGTTTTTTTGCGTGTTACGGCCAAATAACTAGAATTATGCTCGATTCCCATATTTTCGTGTTCTCTAGCCCACGCCTTCGATGTGGGCCCGGTCCCCCAGAACCGTATCTCCTAAAATTTTTATGGGCCATCAAATACGACCTAAGTAACCATAGTCATGGCCCCGCCATGACCGCTCCTCTTTTTTTTGCAATTTACGGCGAAATAACTAGAATTCTGCCTGATTCCCATATTTCCGTGTACTATATTACACGCCTTCCGAGTGGACTCGGGCCCCCAGAACCGGATCGCCTCAAATTTTTTTGGGGTATCAAATATGACCTAAGGAACCATAGTCACCGCCCTGTCATGACTGCTCCTCATTTCTTTGCATTTTACGGCAAAAAAATAGAATTCCGCCCGATTCCCGTATTTTCATGTGCTATAGCCCACGCCTTTCGAGTGGGCCCAGGACCCCCAGAACTGGATCGCCTAAAAACTTTTCGCACCATCAAATACGACCTAAGGAACCATAATCACCGCCGTGTCATGATTGCTCCTCGTGTTTTTGCGTATTACGGCCAAAAAACTAGAATTCCGCCTGATTAAGATATTTTCGTGTGCTATAGCCCACGCCTTCCGAGTGGCCCCGGGCCCCCAGAACCGGATCGCCTAAAATTTTCCCGAGCCATTAAATACGACTAAAGGAACCACAATCATCGCCCCGCCATGACTGCTCCTCATTTCTTTGCGTTTTACGGCCAAAAAACTAGAACTCCGCCCGATTCCCATATTTTCGTATGCTATAGCCCACGCATTCCTAGTGGGCCCGAGCCCCCTAGACTCAGATCGCCTAAAAAAAATTTTCCGAGCCATCAAATACGACCTTAGGAACCATAGTCACCGCCCTCCCATGATCATTCCTCATTATTTTGTGTTTTACGGCCAAAACACTAGAATTCCGCCTGATTAAGATATTTTCGTGTGCTATAGCGCACGCCTTCCGAGTGGTCCTGGGCCCCCCAGAACCGGATCGCCTAAAAATTTTCTGGGCCATCAAAATATGACCTAAGGAACCATAGTCACCGCCCTGTCATGACTGCTCCTTGCGTTTTTGCATTTTACGGCCAAATAACTAAAATTCCGCCCGATTCCCATATTTTCGTGTGCTATAGCCTACGCCTTCGGTGTGGGCCCGGGCCCCCAGAACCGGATAGCCTAAATTTTTTCTAGGCCATCAAATAAGACCTAAGGAACCATAGTCACCGCCCCGTCATGACTGCTCCTCGTGTTTTTTCATTTTACGGCCAAATAACTAGAATTCCGCCTGATTCCCATATTTTCGTATGCTATAGCCCACGCCTTCGGTGTTAGCCCGCGCCCCCAGAACTGGCTCGCCTAAATTTTTTCCGAGCCATCAAATACGACCTAAGGAGCCATAGTCACTGCCCCGCCATGACCGCTCCTCTTTTTTTGCATTTTACGGCCAAATAACTAGAATTCCGCCCTATTCCCATATTTTCTTATGCTATAGCCCACGCCTTCGGTGTTGGCCCGGGTCCCTAGAACCGGATCGCCTAAATTTTTTCCGAGCCATCAAATACAACCTAAGGAACCATATTCACCGCCCCACCATGACCATTCCTCATTGTTTTGCCTTTTGCGGCCAAAAAAACTAGAATTCCGCCCGATTCACATATTTTCGTCTGCTATTGCCCAAGCCTTCCGAGTGGGCCCGGGACCCCCATAACCGGATCACCTAAAAAAATTTTGGGCCATCAAAATATGACCTAAGGAACCATAGTCACCGCAACGTCATGACTGCTCCTCGTGTTTTTGCGTTATTACAGCCAAAAAACTAGAAATTCGCCTGATTCAAATATTTTCATATGCTATAGCCCATGCCTTCCGAGTGGGCCGGCCCCCGGACTAGGATAGCCTAAAAAATATTCGGGCCATTAAATACGACTTAAAGAACCATAGTCACCATCTCGCCATGACCGTTCCTTTTTTTTGTGTTTTACGGCCAAAAAACTAGAATTCCGCCTGAATCCCATATTTTCGTGTGCTATAGCCCACGCCGTCCGAGTGGGCCCGGGACCCCCAGAATCGGATCTCCTAAATAATTTTCACGCCATCAAATATGACCTAAGGAACCATAGTCACCGCCCCATCATGATTGCTCGTCGTTGATTTGCGTTTTACGGCCAAAAAAATTAGAATTTTGCCTAATTCAAATATTTTCGTGTGTTATAGCCCACGCCTTCTGAAACCCCGAGCCTCGAGAACCCGATCGCCTAAAACTTTTGCGTGCCATCAAATACGACCTAAGGAACCATAGTCGCCGCCCTGCCATGACTGCTCCTCATTTCTTTGTGTTTTACGGCCAAAAAACTAGAATTCCGCTCGATTCCCATATTTTCGTGTGCTATAGCCCACGCATTCCGAGTGGGCCCGAGACCCCAGACCCGGATCGCCTAAAACAATTTTTCTGAGCCATCAAATATGACCTAAGGAACCATAGTCACCGTCCCGCCATGACCTTTCCTCATTTTGTTTCGTTTTACGGCCAAAGAACTATAATTTCGCCCGATTCGCATATTTTCGTGAGCTATTGCCCATGCCTTCCGAGTGGGCCTGGGCCCCCTAGAACGCCTAAAAAATTTTTGGGCCGTCAAAATACGACCTTAAGAACCATAGTCACCGCCCCGTCATGACTGCTCCTCATGGTTTTGTATTTTACGGCCAAATAACTAGAATTCCGCCCAATTCCCATATTTTCGTGTGCTAAAGCCAACGCCTTCGGTATGGGCCCGGGCAGCCAGAATCGGATCGCCTAAATTTTTTTCGGGCCACCAATTATGACCTAAGGAACCATGGTTACTGCCCCGTCATGAATGCTCCTCGGTTTTTGCATTTTACATCCAAAAACTATAATTCCACCTGATTTCCATATTTTCGTGTTCTATAGCCCACACCTTCCAAGTGGGCCCGAGGCCCCCAGAACCGGATCACTTAAAAAATTTTTGCGCCATCAAATACGACCTAAGGAACCATAGTCACCACCCCGTCATGACTGCTCCTCGCGTTTTTGCGTTTTACGGGCAAAAAACTAGAATTCTGCCTGATTTCTATATTTTCGTGTGCTAGCCCACGCCTTCCGAGTGGGCCCGAGGCCCCCAGAACCTGATCGCCTAAAAGTTTTTCAGGCCATCAAATACGACCTAAGGAACCATAGTCAGCGCCTCGTTATGACTACTGCTCATTTCTTTGCGTTTTACGACCAAATCACTAGAATTTCGCTCGATTCACTAGAAGTCCACGCCTTCCCAGTGGGCAGGGTCTCGCGGACCCGGATCGCCTAACATTTTTCCAGGCCATCAAAAACGACCTAAGGAAAAATAGTCAACGCCCCTCCATGACCTTTCCTCATTTTCTTTTGCGTTTTACGTCCAAAAAACTAAGATTATGCCTGATTCCCATATTTTCATGTGTCATAGCCCACGCCATCCGAGTGGGCCCATGACCTCCGGCCCCCGATCGCCTAAAATAAAATTTTGAGCCATCAAATAAGACCTAAGGAACCATAGTCACTGCCCCTCCATGACCGTTCCTCGTTTTTTTGCATTTTACGACCAAAAAACTAGAATTCCACCTGATTCCCATATTTTCGTGTGCTATATAGCCCACGCCTTCCGAGTGGGCCCAGGCCCCCCGAATCGGATCGCCTAAAATTTTTCTGGGCCATCCAATATGACCTAAGGAACCATATTCACCACCCCGTCATGACTACTCCTTGTTGGTTTGCATTCTACGACCAAAAAACTAGAATTCTCCCCGATTCCCATATTTTTGTGTGCGCCCACACCTTCTGAGTGGTCCCGGGCCCACCAGAACTAGATCGCCTAAAAATTTTCCGGGCCATCAAATACGACCTAAGGAACCATAGTCATCGCCCCGTCATAGCTGCTCCTCATTGTTTTTGTGTTTTATGGCCAAAGAAATAGAATTCTGCCCGATTCCCATATTTTCGTGTGCTATAGCCCACGCCTTTCGAGTGGGTCGGGCCCCCCAGAATCGGACCGCCTACAATTTTTTCGGGCCATCAAATATGACCTAAGGAATCATAGTCACCGCCCCATCATGATTTCTCCTCGTTGTTTTGCATTTTATGTCCAAAAAATTAGAATTCCGCCCGATTCCCATATTTTTGTGTGCTAGCCCATGCCTTCCGAGTGGGCCCGGGCCCCCAGAACCGGATCACCTAAATATTTTCCGGGCCATAAAATACAACCTAAGGAACCATAGTCACCGCCCCGCCATGACCGTTCCTCGTTGTTTTGCATTTTACGGCCAAAACACTAGAATTTCGCCCGATTCCCATATTTTTGTGTGCTATAGCCCACGCCTTCCCTGTGGGCAGAGTCCCCCGGACACGGATCGCCTAAAATATTTTCGGGCCAACAAAAATGACCTAAGGAAAACTAGTCACCGCCCCGCCATGACCTTTCCTTGTTTATTTGCGTTTAACGGCCAAAAAACTAGAATTCCACCTGATTCCCATATTTTCGTGCGCTATAGCCCACGCCTTCCCAGTGGGCAGGGCCCCCGGACCCGGATCGCATAAAATGTTTCCTGGCCATAAAAATTGACCTAAGGAAAAATAGTCACCGCCCTGCCATGACCTTTCTCATTTTTTGCATTTTACGGCCAAAACACTTGAATTTCGCCCTATTCCAATATTTTTATTTGCTATAGCCCACTCCTTCCGAGTGGGCCCGGGCCCGGGCCCCCGGACCCCGATCGCCTAAAAGTTTTCCAGGCCATCAAATACAACTTAAGGAACCATAGTGGGCCTGGGCCCCCGGAATCGAATCACCTAAAATTTTTCTTGTCTATCAAATACGACCTAAGAAACCATAGTCAACGCCGCATCATGACTGCTTCTCATTTTTTTGCATTTTACGGCCAAAAACTAGATATCTGTCCGATTCCCATATTTTCGTATGCTATAGCCCACGCAATCCAAGTGGGCCCAGGCCCCCCAGAACCGGATCGCCTAAAATATTTCCTGGACATTGAAAACGACCTAAGGAACCATGGTCACCGCCCAGTCATTAATGCTCCTTGTTTGTTTGCATTTTACGTCCAAAAAACTAGAATTCCACCCGATTCCCATATTTTCGTGTGATATAGCACACGCCTTCCGAGTGGGTCGGGCTCCCAGAACCGGATCGCCTAAAAATTTTTCGGGCCATCAAGTACAACCTAAGGAATCATAGGCATCGCCTCGCCATGTCCGTTCCTCGTTTATTTGCGTTTTATGACCAAAAAACTAGAAATTCCGCCTGATTCCCATATTTTCGTGTACTATAGCCCACGCCTTCCCAGTGGGGAGGGCCCCGCGGACCCCGGATCACCTAACATTTTTTCGGGACATCTAAAATGACCTATGATAAAATAGTCACCGCCTCGCCATGACCTTTCCTCCTTTTTTTGCTTTTTACGGCCAAAAAACTAGAATTTCGCCCGATTCCCATATTTTTATGTGCTATAGCCCACTCCTTCCGAGTGGGCCCGGGCCCCCCGAAGCCCGATCGCCTAAACTTTTTTCGGGCCATCAAATATGACTTAAGTAATCAAAGTCACCGCCCCACCATGACCGTTCCTTGTTTTTTGTGTTGTACGGCCAAATAACTAGAAATCCGCCTGATTCCCATATTTTCATGTGCTATATAGCCCACGCCTTCCGAGTGGGCCCGAGCCCCCTAGAAAAGCGGATCGCTTAAAATTTTTACGGGCTATCAAATACGACCTAAGGAACAATAGTCACTACCCCGTCATGACTGCTTCTCATATTTTTGCGTTTTATGGCTAAAAAACTAGAATTCCGCCCGATTCCCATATTTTCTTATGTTATAGCCCACGCCTTCCGAGTGGGCCCGAGCCCACCCGAACCGGATCATCTAAAATTTTTTCGTGAGATCAAATATGACCCAAGGAACCATAGTCACCATCCCGCCAAGACCGTTCCTTGTTTATTTGCGTTTTACGGCCAAAAAATAGAATTCCTCCCGATTCCCATATTTTTGTCTGTTATATCCCACGCATTTCTGAGTGGGCTCGGGCCCCCTGGAACTGAATAGCCTAAAATTTTTTTGGGCCATCAAATACAACCTAAGGAACCATAGTCACCGCCCCGTCATGACTACTCCATGTTCTTTTTGCATTTTACGGCCAAAAAAACTAGAATTCTGCCTGATTCCCATATTGTCGTGTGCTATAGCCCACGCCTTTCCGAGTGTGCACGGGCCCCCTAGACATTCGGATCGCCTAAAAAAAATTTGGGCCATCAAATACGACCTAAGAAACCGTAGTCATCGCCCCGTCATGACTGCTCCTCATTGTTTTGCGTTTTACGGCCAAAAAACTAGAATTCTACCCGATTCCCATATTTTCGTGTGCTATAGCCCATGCCTTCCGAGTGGGTCGGGCCCCCCAAAACCGGATCGCCTAAAATATTTCCTGGCCATCAAATATGACCAAAGGAACCATAGTCACCGTCCCTCCATGACCGTTCCTCGTTTAATTGAGTTTTACGGAAACAAAACTAGAATTCCGCCCGATTCCCATATTTTCGTGAGCTATAGCCCGCGCCTTCCGAGTGGGCCCGCCCCCCATCATCGGATCGCCTAGAATTTTTTTGGGCCATCAAATACGACCTAAGGAACCATAGTCACCACCCTGTCATGACTGCTCCTCGTTTTTTCCATCTTACGGCCAAAAAACTAGAATTTCGCCCGATTCCCATATTTTTCATGTGTAGCCCACGCCTTCCGAGTGGGCCCGGGCCCCCTAGAAAAGCGGATTGCTAAAAAATTTTCCAGCCCATCAAATACGACCTAAGGAACCATAGTCACCGCCCCGTCATGACAACTCCTCATGTTTTTGTGTTTTATGGCAAAATAACTAAAATTCCACTAGATTCCCATATTTTCTTGTGCTATAGCCCACGCCTTTCGAGTGGGCCCGTGCCCCCCAGAACCGGATCACCTAAAATTTTTTCGGGCCATCAAATACGACCTAAGGAACCATAGTCATCGCCCCATCATTACTGCTCCTCATTTCTTTGCGTTTTACGGTAAAAAAAACTAGAATTCTGCCCGATTCCCATATTTTCGTGTGCTATAGACCACGCCTTCTGTGTGGGTTGGGCCCCCTAGAACCGAATCGCCTAAAATATTTTCGGGCCTTCAAATACAACCTAAGGAACCATAGTCATCGCCCCGCTATGACCGTTCCTCTTTTACTTGCGTTTTACGGCCAAACAATTAGAATTCCGCCTAATTCCATATTTTCGTGTGCTACTTCCCAGTGGGAAGGGCCCCCGGACACGAATCGCCTAAAATATTTCCTTTGGGCCATCAAATACGACCTAAAAAACTATAGTCACCTCCTCGTCATGACTGCTCCTACTTGTTTTGCATTTTATGGCTAAAAAACTAGAATTCCGTCCGATTACCATATTTTCGTGTGCCACGCCTTCTGAGTGGGTCGGGCCCCCCAGAACCGGATCGCCTAAAAGTTTTTTGGTCCATCAAATACGACCTAAGGAACCATAGTCATCGCCCCTCCATGACCGCTCCTCGTTTGTTTTGCGTTTTACGGTCAAAAAATTAGAATTCCGCCTGATTCCCATATATTCGTGTGCTATATCCCACGCATTCCGAGTGGGCTCGGGCTCCCCGGAACCGAATCGCCTAAAATATTTTGGGCCATCAAATATGACCTAAGGAACCATAGTCACCGCCCCGATATGACTGCTCCTCGTTTGTTTGCATTTTACGTCCAAAAAACTAGAATTCTGCCTGATTCCCATATTTTCATGTGCTAGCCCACGCCTTCCGAGTGGGCCCGGGCCCCCAGAACCGGATTGCCTAAAATATTTCCAGGCCATAAAATACAACCTAAGGAACCATAGTCACCGCCCCGCCATGACCGTTCTTCGTTTATTTGCATTTTACGGCCAAAAAAACTAGAATTTCGCCCGATTCCCATATTTTTGTGTGCTATAGCCCACGCCTTCCTAGTGGACAGAGCCCCCCGGACACGGATCGCCTAAAATATTTCCGGGCCAACAAAAATGACCTAAGGAAAACTAGTCACCGTCCCTCCATGACCTTTCCTCATTTATTTGCGTTTTATGGCCAAAAAACTAGAATTCCACCTAATTCCCATATTTTCATGTGCTATAGCCCACGCCTTCCGAGTGGGCCCGGGACCACGGACCCCGATCACCTAAAATTTTTCCAGGCCATCAAATACGACTTAAGGAACCATTGTCATTGGCCCACCATGACAGTTCCTTGTTGTTTTGCATTTTACGGCCAAAAAACAATAATTCCGCTCGATTCCCATATTTTCATATGCTATAGCCCACGCATTCCGTGTGGGATCGGGCCCCCGGAATCCGGATCGCCTAAAAAATTTTTGGGCCATCAAATACGACCTAAGAAACCATAGTCACCTCCTCGTCATGACTGCTCCTACTTGTTTTGCATTTTATGGCTAAAAAACTAGAATTCCGCCCGATTACCATATTTCGTGTGCCACGCCTTCTGAGTGGGTCGGGCCCCCCAGAACCGGATCGCCTAAAAGTTTTCTGGTCCATCAAATACGACCTAAGGAACCATAGTCATTGCCCCTCCATGACCGCTCCTCGTTTGTTTTGCGTTTTACGGTCAAAAAACTAGAATTCCGCCTGATTCCCATATATGTGTGCTATATCCCACGCATTCCGAGTGGGCTCGGGCTCCCCGGAACCGAATTGCCTAAAAAATTTTCGGGCCATCAAATATGACCTAAGGAACCATAGTCAATGACCCGTCATGAATGCTCCTCATTTTTTTGCATTTTACGGCCAAAAAACTAGAATTCTACCCGATTCCCATATTTTCGTGTACTATAGCCCACACATTCCGAGTGGGCCCGGACCCCCAGACCCGGATCACCTACAATTTTTCAGGGCCATGAAATACAACCTAAGGAACCATAGTCACCGCCCCGTCATGATTGCTCCTCATTTCTTTGCATTTTACGGACAAAAAACTAGAATTCTGCCCGATTCCTATATTTTCTTGTGCTATAGATCACGCCTTCCGTGTGGGTCGAGCCCCCCAGAACTGGTTCGCCTAAAATTTTTTTGGCCCATCAAACACAACCTAAGGAACCATAGTCACCGCCTCTCCATGACCGTTCCTCGTTGTTTTGCATTTTAAGGCCAAAAAACTAGAATTTTGCCCGATTCCCATATTTTCGTGTGCTATAGCCCACGCCTTCCCAATGGGCAGAGCCCCCCGGACACGGATCGCCTAAAATGTTTTGGGGCCAACAAAAACGACCTAAGGAAAACTAGTCACCGCCCCACCATGATCATTCCTCATATTTTGCGTTTTATGGCCAAAAAACTAGAATTCCGCCCGATTCCCATATTTTCGTGTGATATAGCCCACGCATTCCGAGTGGGCCCGGGCCCCCTGGAACCGGATCGCCTAAAATTTTTCGGGCAATCAAATATGACCTAAGAACCATACTCACCGCCCCTCCATGATCATTCCTCATTTTTTGCGTTTTATGGCCAAAAAACTAGAATTTCGCCCGATTCCCATATTTTCGTGTGCTATAGCTGACGCCTTCCGAGTGAGTCGGGCTCCCCAGAACCGGATCGCCTAAAAGTTTTCCGGGCCATCAAATATGACCTAAGAAACCATAGTCACAGCCCCTCCATGACCGTTCCTCCTTTATTTGCGTTTTATGGCCAAAAAACTAGAATTCCACCCGATTCCCAAATTTTCATGTGCTATAGCCCACGCCTTCCGAGTGGGCCCGGACCCCCGATCATCGAATCGCCTAAAAAATTTTTGGGCTATCAAATACGACCTAAGGAACCATAGTCACCACCCTGTCATGGCTGCTCCTCGTTGTTTTGCATCTTACGGCCAAAAAACTAGAATTCTGCCTGATTCCCATATTTTCGTGTGCTATAGGCCATGCCTTCCTAGTGGGCCCGGGCCCCCTAGAAAAGCGGATAGCTTAAAAATTTTTCGGGCCATCAAAATATGACCTAAGGAACCATAGTCACCACCCCTTCATGACTGCTCCTCATTGTTTTGCGTTTTATGGCCAAAAAACTAAAATTTCGCCCGATTTCCATATTTTCTTGTGCAATAGCCCACGCCTTCCGAGTGGGCCTGGGCCCCCCCGAATCTGATCATCTAAAAATTTTTTGGGCCATCAAATATGACCTAAGGAACCATAGTCACCGCCCCTCCATGACTGTTCCTCATTTATTTGACTTTTACGGACAAAAAACTAGAATTCCGCCTGATTCACATTTTTTCGTGTGCTATAGCCCACGCTTTCCGAGTGGGTCTGGGCCCCCCAGAACCGGATCGCCAAATTTTTTTTCGGGCCACCAAATATGACTTAAGGAACCATAGTCACCACCCTGTCATGACTGCTCCTCGTTTTTTTGCGTCTTATGGCCAAAAAACTAGACTTCTGCCCGATTCCCATATTTTCGTGTGCTATAGCCCATGCCTTCCTAGTGGGCCCGGCCCCCTAGAAAAGCGGATCGCTAAAAAAAATTTCGAGCCATCAAATACGACCTAAGGAATCATAGTCACCGCACCATCATGACTGCTCCTCATTTGTTTGCGTTTTATGGCAAAAAACTAGAATTCTGCCCGATTCCCATATTGTTTTGTGCTATAGCCCACGCCTTTCGAGTGGGCCCGTACCCCCCAGAACCGGATCACCTAAAAATTTTTAGGGCCATCAAATACGACCTAAGGAACCATAGACATCGCCCCGTCATGTCTGCTCCATTTCTTTCTGTTTTACGACCAAAAAACTAGAATTCCGCCCGATTCCCATATTTTCGTGTGCTATAGGTCGGGCCCCCCCCAGAACCGAATAGCCTAAAAGTTTTCCGGGCCATCAAATATGACCTAAGTAACCATAGTCACTGCCCCTCCATGACCGTTCCTCGTTTATTTGCGTTTTACGGCCAAAAAACTAGAATTCCGCCTGATTCCCATATTTTTGTGTGCTATTGCCCACGCCTTCCGAGTGGGCCTGGACCCCCATCATCGAATCACCTAAAAATTTTTTGGGCCATTAAATACGATCTAAGGAACTATAGTCACCACCCTGTCATGACTGCTCCTCGTTTTGTTTGCGTCTTACGGCTAAAAAACTAGAATTCTGCCCGATTCCCATATTTTCGTGTTCTATAGCCCACGCCTTTCGAGTGGGCCTGGGCCCCCTAGAAAAGCGGATCGCTTAAAAAATTTTCGGGCCATCAAAATATGACCTAAGGAACCATAGTCACTGCCCCGTCATGACTACTCCTCATTTCTTTGCATTTTATGGCCAAACAACTAGAATTCCGCCCGATTCCCATACTTTCTTGTGCTATAGCCCACACCTTCCGAGTGGGCCCGGGCCCCCATAACTGGATAATTAGAAATTTTTTCGGGCAATCAAATATGACTTAAGGAACCATAGTCACAGCACCTCCATGACCGTTCCTCATTTATTTGAGTTTTACGGATAAAAAACTAAAATTTTGCCCGATTCCCATATTTTTGTGTGCTATAGCCCACGCCTGCCGAGTGGGCTCGGGCCCCCCAGAACCGGATCGCCAAAATTTTTTTCGGGCCATCAAATATGACCTATGGAACCATAGTCACCACCCTGTCATAACTGCTACTCATTGTTTTGTGTCTTACGGCCAAAAAATAAGAATTTCGCCCGATTCCCATATTTTCGTGTGCTATAGCCCACGCCTTCCGAGTGGGCCCGGGCCCCCTAGAAAAGCGGATCGTTAAAAAAATTTCCGAGCCATCAAATATGACTTAAGGAACCATAGTCACCGCCCCACCATGACCATTCCTCGTTGTTTTGCATTCTACGGCCAAAAAACTATAATTTCGCCCGATTCCCATATATTCGTGTGCTATAGCCCACGCATTACGAGTGGGCCCGGGCCCCCTGGAAACGGATAACCTAAAATTTGTTCGTGCCATCAAATACGACCTAAGGAACCATAGTCACCACCCTATCATGACTGCTCCCATATTTTCGTTGCTATAGCCTACGCCTTCCGAGTGGGCCCAGGCCCCTTAGAAAAGCGTATCGCTTAACAATTTTTCGGGCCATCAAAATACGACCTAAGGGACCATAGTCACTGCCCCGTCATGACTGCTCCTCATTATTTTGCATTTTATGGCCAAAAACTAGAATTTCACCCGATTCCCATATTTTCATGTGCTATAGCCCATGCCTTCCGAGTGGGCCCGGGCCCAAAGGACCCCGATCGCCTAAAATTTTTCCAGGCCATCAAATACAACTTAAGGAACCATAGTCACCACCCCTCCATGACTGCTCCTCGTTTGTTTTGCGTTTTACAGCCAAAAAACTAGAATTTCGCATGATCCACATATTTCTGTGTGCAAGCCCACGCATTCCGAGCGGGCCCGGTCCCCCCAGAACTTAATCGCCTAAATTTTTTTCGGGATATCAAATACGACCTAAGGAACCATAGTCAACACCCCGTCATGAATGCTCCTTGTTTTTTGCATTTTACGGCCAAAAAACTAAAATTCTGCCTGATTCCCATATTTTCATGTGCTATAACTCACGCATTCCGAGTGGGCCCGGACCACCAAGACCCGGATCACCTACAATTTTTTCGGGCCATGAAATACGACCTAAGGATCCATATTCACCGCCCCGTCATGACTGCTCCTCGTTGTTTTGCATTTTACGTACAAAAAACTAGAATTTCATCCGATTCTCATATTTTCGTGTGCTAGCCCACGCCTTCCGAGTGGGCCCGGACCCCCAGAACCGGATCGCCTAAAATTTTTCCGGGCCATCAAATACAACCTAAGGAACCATAGTCACCACCCCTCCATGACCGTTCCTCATTTATTTGTATTTTACGGCCAAAAAACTAGAATTCCGCTTGATTCCCATGTTTTCGTGTGCTATAGCCCACGCCTTCCCAGTAGGCAGAGCCTCCTAGACACGGATCACCTAAAATATTTCCGGGCCAACAAAAATGACCTAAGGAAAACTAGTCACCACCACTCCATGACCTTTCCTCGTTTATTTGCGTTTTATGGCCAAAAAACTAGAATTCTGCCTGATTCCCATATTTTCGTGTGCTATAGCCCACGCCTTCCGAGTGGGCCCGCTTCCCCTTAGAAAAGCGGATCGATAAAAAATTTTCCGAGCCATCAAATACGACTTAAGTAACCATAGTCACCTCCCACCATGACCGTTCCTCGTTGTTTTGCATTTTACGGCCAAAAAACTTTAATTCCGCCCGATTCTCATATTTTCGTATTCTATAGCCCACGCATTCCGAGTGGGCCCGGGCCCCCTGGAACTGGATCCCCTAAAAAATTTTCGGGCCATCAAATACGACCTAAGGAACCATTGTCACCGCCCCATCATGACTGCTCCTCATTGTTTTCCGTTTTATGGCCAAAAAACAAGAATTCCGGCCGATTCCCATATTTTCATGTACTATAGCCCATGCCTTCCGAGTGGGCCCGGGCCCCCCATCATCGAAT